>NW_007742745.1:0-16396 GCF_000696425.1 Galeopterus variegatus
AGATGCATGAATGAATGGTGGATGGGTGGAAGAAAGGAGAGAAAGAAGGAAGGAAAAGGGAAAAGGAAGGAGGAAGAGAAAAAAAAGATGAGGGGAGGGAAGAGAAGAATGATGGAAGAAAGGGAGAGAAGGAAGGAAGGGAGGAAGGAACAAAGAAAGGAGGGAGGAAAGAATACGAATGGATGTGTAGATGGAACGGAGGGAGAGAGGAAGGAAGACAGGAGAGAAGGGAGGAGGGGGATGGATGAGTAAAAGAAAGGAGGGAGAGGTGGATAGAAGGATGCATAAGAATCACAGCCTAGGAGAAAATTTTTTGGAAATTGCACAATGCTCTAAAACCAATGGGACTATGAACGTACTGTAAGGAGTAGTTTAGGCGGATCTCTCCCTATTTCTGGGCCTCAGACTACCCGTCTGTGGCATGTGGTATCTTGACCAGATCATCTCTAAAGGCTGCCCTAACTCTGTCATTCTGAAATGCTGATTCTGTCTCTTCCCCTTTCCTCAACCCAGAATGTGGTTTGGAAGGTCCACATAGGTCTCGGTTTGCAGATCCCTGCCAGAGTGGGTGTCAGGCCCCATAGGCCATGGTCAGTTCAGATAGGGCTGCTCTGGGACTTCCAGGGCACCCCCAGGGTAGGGGAGGAGCATCAATGCAAACTAAGGCAAAGGCTAGAGGCAGCCATTGATAGGAGGTGGGACCGTGGCACTCCTTGAAGTGAACAGACTGGAGTTGGAAGGAAGAAAGATGGGAGATGTGGCCTTTGAGAGGCCTGATTCCGCTATGGCTGCCCCCTCTCATTTCTTTGGAAACTTCAGCTCCAGCAGTCTAGAGCATATTTTTCCCCCCAAAATTTATTTATTTTTTAAATTGACATATAACATTGTATGTATTTGTTGTGTACCACATGATATTTTCAAATACATACACATTGTGGAAGGGTTAAGTCTAGCTAATTAAAACATGCGTTGCCCCACATAGTTATCATCCTTGTGGGTGGTCACGTTTATGCGTCAGGGTCGCTCAATGCTTTAACAAATCACCTCTGAACTGCAGTGGCCTCACATGATAGAAGTTAATTTCCTCCTCAGGCAACAGTTCGATGAGGGCATTTAGTGGATGGCTTTCTTTCCAGGGGCCCAGGCTCCTTCCCTCTGGTGGTTCTAGTGGCCCCTCGGGCATGTGGCTGGCAACGGTAGGAAGAGAGAGCACATGGAAGGTTGAGGAGGAGGGATTTACAAGCCACGCCTGACTGCCCTGCACGTCCCTGTGCCCTGAGGAGGGAGATGTGGCCCGTCAGCTTGGGTCGCCTTGCAGGGGGCCTTGCGCAGGCGTCTTCCTCTGACTGGACCCAACACAAGGCCCCCCGGGCTTCTCCCCTCTGGGTGGGAGGGGCTCCCCTCTGACTCTGTGTGTTTCTCCCCACAGTATGTGGCCTTTGCCTCCCTCTTCTTCATCCTGGTCTCCATCACCACTTTTTGCCTGGAGACCCACGAGCGCTTCAACCCCATCGTGAACAAGACGGAGATCGAGAACGTTCGGAACGGCACGCAGGTGCGCTACTACCGGGAAGCGGAGACGGAGGCCTTCCTCACCTACATCGAGGGCGTCTGCGTGGTCTGGTTCACCTTCGAGTTCCTCATGCGTGTCGTCTTCTGCCCCAACAAGGTGGAGTTCGTCAAGAACTCGCTCAACATCATCGACTTCGTGGCCATCCTCCCCTTCTACCTGGAGGTGGGCCTGAGCGGGCTGTCGTCCAAGGCGGCCAAGGACGTGCTGGGCTTCCTGCGCGTCGTCCGCTTCGTGCGTATCCTGCGCATCTTCAAGCTGACCCGCCACTTCGTGGGCCTGCGGGTCCTGGGCCACACGCTCCGCGCCAGCACCAACGAGTTCCTGCTGCTCATCATCTTCCTGGCCCTGGGCGTGCTCATCTTCGCCACCATGATCTACTACGCCGAGAGGATAGGGGCGCAGCCCAACGACCCCAGCGCCAGCGAGCACACGCACTTTAAGAACATCCCCATCGGCTTCTGGTGGGCCGTGGTCACCATGACGACGCTGGGCTATGGAGACATGTACCCGCAGACGTGGTCCGGCATGCTGGTGGGGGCGCTGTGCGCGCTGGCGGGCGTGCTGACCATCGCCATGCCCGTGCCCGTCATCGTGAACAATTTCGGGATGTACTACTCCTTAGCCATGGCTAAGCAGAAACTACCAAAGAAAAAAAAGAAGCATATTCCACGGCCACCGCAGCTGGGATCTCCCAATTATTGTAAATCTGTCGTAAACTCTCCACACCACAGTACTCAGAGTGACACATGTCCGCTGGCCCAGGAAGAAATTTTAGAAATTAACAGAGCAGGTAGGAAACCTCTTAGAGGCATGTCGATCTGACCTTTCACTTCCGCCCCCGTAGCGATGATTGCAGATCCAGTCAGACTGCTTCCTTAGTTCCGTGGGCGACCCCGGACCCCGCACTCGCTCTGGAGGTGTGGAGCCTGGGGGCCCAGGGAGATGCTGGGCAGCCAAATGCAGAAGGCAAGAGCCTGCTAGAGGAACCTCCCTGGTGGCCCCGGGTAAGGAAGTTGACACGGTTGGTCTCGTGATGTTCTGAAGAGAGGACATGGCCTGCCAGGTGGCTGAGGACTGTCTTAGCAGGAGCCCAGGGGGCTGCTGCTGCTTGGGTGGGCAGGAGTAGGGCATGAGTCTG
Organism: Galeopterus variegatus; assembly: GCF_000696425.1. Taxonomy (NCBI): domain Eukaryota; kingdom Metazoa; phylum Chordata; class Mammalia; order Dermoptera; family Cynocephalidae; genus Galeopterus; species Galeopterus variegatus. The sequence goes on from NW_007742745.1 coordinate 2,712, forward strand.
TGACTCAGGCCACCGACCCAGTGTTGGGGCAGGGTGGGGGCGGGGGGGACTCGGAAGGGCCAGACAGGTTTTGATTTGGTCCTTAACACAGCTCCCTTCAGGCTGTGCAGACGGCAGAAATGGTGCATGGGATCTGGCAGGAGGGTCCCTGCAAAGGCAGTAGCAAGGATCCTCACCCCCCACAGAGCCTGTCTCCATAGCTGAGTAGAATTCCTGCTTTGATTCCGGCTGCCCAGCTCCAGGTCCTGCTTGGGAGACGCCTCTAGCCCTCCGTGACAAGCTTACTTATCCCATAGCATGCCGAACCAACTCATCTTCTACCACCACTCTAGAGTTTAGCGTTTATCTTTAGGAACCTGTTGGAGTGACTCTAGCTTTCATGTTGTCTGTTTGGGTTGATGGTTGAGTGGGAGTTTCCAGTGACCTCCTGATGGAAGTGGCTGCTGGTGAGCAAAGGACTAGAGGGGGCCACCACCCCGGGCAGCTTAGATGAAAGCACTACAGACCAGCAACAACCTCCCACCGAGGGTTCTCCCCGTTTCCGGCGGTAGGGACTGCAGCAGCAATACAAGACATCCCAACCAGTGTATGACCACTTTCCCCTGAATTCACTGGGGTCGGGGCGGGGGGAGGGGGGTTATGAAACAATACTAGTCACTGTGGGATATATTCTAATATTCCATGGCTAGTGGTTCATTGTGGGACTATCTCAGTTTTATGAGAACTGCACATAGCACATAAAGTTGATCATGGGGCTCTGGTCTGAAGATATAAAGCCCATAGTCTACCTCTACCCATGGAATACCATCGACTTATTCTGTGGACACAGGGATTTCAAAGGAACAGATGACCCAGAGAAGAAAGACAATACTGAGCTCAGAAGGAGTACCAGGGTGAGCAGGAGGTTGATGGGAGAGATTAGGTAGCATTTATTCTATGAAAGACATCCCGTGCCCAGGTCTGGCAGGGGGGACTGCAGGCTGGCTCAGCCCCAGGTGAGGATGTTTCCCCCTGGTTTGGGTGGCCTCTCCCAGTGGATGACTGCTTTCCTTCCCCACTGATGCGCTCTGACCCACCACCCCATCCTGATCCTGTCTGGCTTCATTCCACAGCCATGCCAGCCACAGCAGTAACCCCAAGGCCCACGTCTCTGCCCATAGGGGCTATCCAGACCCTTGTCCCTGTCCCATACCCTTCCCTTCCTGGGATTCCTGGAGGCACCTGAGAAGAATGTGGCTAGTGTCCTGGGCTGTGCCAAGGGTGGACAGGGGTCTCAGAGGCTGAATTAGGGGGCCCGGCCAAGACATGGCTCCTGCTCCTTGGAAAGCCTCCACCCCACCTCTGTGCTTTGGATTAGTTAGCCAGGGACGTCTGGAGCCACCACCAGGGCAAGGACAGTTCCTGGGGCTCTGGGGGAGGGTTCCACCTTGGGCCCCAGCAGCAGGAGCTCAGCCTGAGTGGCATTGCCATGGCACTGCTTGGCCCTTCCATTGTGTCCTCCTCCACACTGACCTTTCAGGATGGGTGCCCCAAGCCTGGGTGCCCCAGGCCAGGCCGTAAAGGATCCCCAGTTCACTCCAGGCAGGCATAGATTCCTCTGTATTCCTAGACCATGCCAGTGTTATCCATGTGCTGAGGACATGCATGCACACACACACACACACATGCAGGAGTGCAGATGTGTGTGTGACATGCACACCAGCTAGTCCCAGACACACAAGCCCTCTTCCCATGCTCCAGCAGCCCTGTAAAACCCATGCACTCCTGTGGGATTCCCCTTGTTTCATCGCCCCTCCCTAGCCTTGGCAGCCCTGCTCTTGGGAGCCACCTTGCCCTGGCTCCAGGTTTTGGGGATGCAGAGGGCTCTGGCTTGGACAGTCTGTATGGCTGAGGATGTATTTGGGCCCGCCCACACTTGCCCTCTGAAGGCTGCATGCCTCCTGGATCCTCCTGCTTTCTCCCCCCATGCTGTGTCCCCACTCCCTGCCGCAAGCACTCGCTTCCCCTGGTGGTGTTGGTGCTGTCCTGACGTCCAGACCCGTGTGTGAGACCTGGATTATCTGCCACCAAGGGGGTGTGTGAGGCTCAAGGCGAGTCCTCCCCCATCTCTGCACCCGAGTCCCTTCCCACTCGCCTTCTTTCCTGCTTGTGGCTTTGCACCCAGATGGGCACGGGGATGGGGGTGAGTTTGTGAGAGAGTGAGGGGGAGGCCCGAGGCAAGGGAGGCAATGTGGTGGGTGGAAAGCAGGCCCTAAGGAATTGTGGGGGGTGAGATGCAGGCCCCCGAGGCCTTTCTAGCCTCACTCCACCCCTGAGGGTGACCAGAACCTGGGCTTCTCCAATTCAACTTTTCACACCTGGATGAAGGGCCAGGTGCAGCCTGCTGGGCTCTGAGGGCATCACACCCCCAGGCTGGAGCCCTGGGAATGAAGCAAGGCCTCCCGGTTGCACGGCAGCCCCTTCCCTCACTTCCACGTCTTGATCCCTCCTGAAAACTCAGTCTGTGTGTCTGTCCCAGGGGTGATCTAGTCTGCTCCTCTGTGCCATGGCTGGCATGGCCTCCGTGTTTAGGGTCTCATCCTGGGGGGTTGTCAAGAGTCCAATTCTCACCTGGTTGTAGGGCCTCTTAGGGGGCTGCCAGGAGGGTGCCCTGCACAGCCAGGGACTGTCAGGGCTGATGGCCCACAAGAAGCTGCCCCTCTCCCAGAAAGGGCCTCCCTGCCCCGTCTGCAGCTGGGGCCCAGACCAGCTGCTCTGGACAGCTCGGAGTGCTTCCTCTGTCCTGCTGTGTCCGTTCACGTGTGTCTTGTCCATCTCTGCTCCTGTGATGTGGGTTGGTCCTTTGTGGTGCCTTGCCCAGGGCTGCAGGGTCCTGAGTGAGTAGGCGAGCAAGGGGGGAGGGGTGGTGGCCAGGCTCCCTTCCTGCCCATGGGCATGTACGGCAGCAGTGAGGTCGCAGAGAAGCTCCTGCCTGGATCCCCTGGGAGCTACCATGGCAGACTCTGGGTCATCTTTGGTGGGGAGTTCTCCCCTAAGCAGCAGAGCCCCAAATGCCCTGTCCCTGGCTCCTCTACCCTTCCCCTGCTGGGCTGCAGTGGCTGCCCAGGGTGTGGTGCTAGCCCACGGGGCAGGGAGGGTGACGGGCTTGTGGTCGGAGCTGGCCAGGCGGGGGTGGGGCTGAAAGAGTTTCCGCACAGTCCAGCGGCAGGGTTGGCAGCTGGAGCCCTGCGTGGGGTCCTCGTGGCCCCTGGACAGCTCAGGGGAAGTAGCAGAGAAGTGAGCTGACTCTGAGGGCCAGGCATGGGTGTTCTTTTCCATGTTGTTCACATTCTTTTTCTCTCTCTCCACTAATCATGTTTCTCTCTCTCTCTCTCTTTCCTCCTTTGTTGCATGACTTGTGCCGGTTCTCGTGATTGTACTCTGCTCGTGTCTCTCACAGACTGTCCCCATTTAGCCCGGGACGTTTTCCCCTGAGTCCCAGCTGGGCAGATCCTTCGGGGCTAACCCCAAGGAAATGCCCGGCCACCCCCCACCCCACCCCAGCCCTGCGTGTGCCCCCGGTACCCACTGCTGGTGTGAACAGTAAGTACGTCAGTGGCACCTGGAGACCGGGGCACACAGGCCAGTCTTGCTGGCTGAGGGCCCAGCGACGCTGGTTCTCCTTGCTCCAAAGTTTAAAAAAAAATGACCCCCTCACGGATGCTCATCTCAGCCCATTTCAAAGCCTGGAAACCATCTCTGAGACGCTGCCCATGCTGCCATTTCATCATTGCAGGCCTGTGGGTCTAGTGGGGGCCTGGGGGCCCTGGACCAAGGGAGGTGGGGCCCCAGGCTTCTGGAAAGCAGGCGGGAACCAAGGCTCCAAGCTGCCATCTCATCCAAAGGGTGGAGCAGGGGCAGGAGGATGGGGGGCCTTAGGTGAGCTCGCAGCTGTGGCCCTTTTCATGGGTTCCCAAGATTTAGACAGTTGGCCCCTCCTTTGTCTCTCTCTTCCGCCCACCCCTCTGAAGTTAGGGAGGGCGAAGACTCCCAGTTTCTGGGAGCATCCCAAACTGCAGACAAATCAACAGCCCAGGGAGGCTGGGCTCATCCACAGAGCAAGACTTAAACACCCCACCCAATCACAGTCCCCTCGTCAAAGGTCAAAGTAGAGCGAAAAAGCAGGGTCTGGGGTGTCCTGTGAATCCCCCACGGAGGGAAAGGTACCTAGCTCTCACCCCCTCACCTCCCCGGGCTCTCTGATGGCTGTTCCTTGCCCCCACCCCTGCAGTGAAAACCAGCCCCAACTTTGGGCTTCTTAAAGGTGGTAGGAGCTGGGAGCCCCAGGGGAGTGGGGGACTGGTGGACAGAGCCAGAGGAGGGGTCTCAGGCTGCACCATCTCCACGGAGGTGGAGGCAGAGAGGGGCACCCAGCTCTGACCCATCCCCTGGCCAAGAACTGACAGATGATGGCCTACAAAGAGACAGCAGGTCCTCACTGCCCCTAGATGGAAACGCTGCCTGGGAGGACCCAGCATTTTCCCCTCAAGGAAATTCAAGCAGGGTACTATGGGCCCCACCTGCACACCCTCATCCACTTCCCCCTCCAGACCGCTCCTCTCCGCTCTCCCGATGCTTTCCTCCCTCAGCCCAGAGACCCTTGGGAAGGAAGACAGGGGCCAACCAGATTGGGAGGCAGGACCGGGCGTGTGTGTGCACACACGTGTGTGCCTGCAGACACGCCCCCGCATGCTAGACAGCCCCCAGCTCCCAGGGAGCCCCCAGCCCCAGTCACGTGGTGTCAGAGTTACCTTGGTAACTGGCCTTTCTGGTTCAGAGTAAGTGGAGGAGTGAAGCCCCTGGGATTTGTCAAGAAACACACTGTACGTGAAATGCTTTGCCATCTTGTACGAGAGATTTTTTTTTAAGTTCCAAAATTATGATGGGATTTTTTTTTGGATTTGCTTTATGAATAAACCTGATTGGTCCATTTCTCTTTCGACTGACTGCCTCTTTGTAGTGACATGATGTGTACACGGGGGGTGGTCCCACCCACGCGCACGCTGAGTATGTGCACGTGGAGAAGGATCACTTCTGCGTGTAGTTACATGATGTGAACAGGATCACAAGAGAGTGTCAAATCGGGTGGGAACTGTCTCCAGCATTTTCCCTCTGAGTCTTTCAGACAGCCTCCCTTAATGTGGCCACACCCATGTTGGTTTCCTTCTTCCACAAAAGGGCTTGCCCTTGAGGCTCTTGCCCCAGATGAAGTGTTTGAGTAGGCTCCACCGTGGCCAGAAAGAGTCTGCTTTGGGGGCAGAGAGTGTGGGGCAGGCTCAGTCCCCAAGAGTAACAGGGCAGAGGCAAGGGCCAGTCAGAGCTACCTCTGCTAGCTCCACAGGCTTCCAGGGCTCTGCTCCTGGAACTGGAGAGACAGAGCTCCTTGCTCTGGCTACACTTTGCCCCCTACCAAATGTGCCCCAGAACTCCTCTCAGGTTCCTTCCCAGGCTACCACAGAGGCCAAGACTTGAATTTTCCCCACCCAAGTCCATCAGCTGCTGTTGTCTTCTACACATCATTTGCTCTGCTTTGCCGGGGACACTGACAAGAGGAGACACAGGAATGGGAGCTCCCCCACATCCATGTCCCGCTGTCACGGCCTCATGCGTACATCCCTGTTGTGCCTGTGCAAGCTGACCAGACCCGCTGGGCAGCACAGGTGGAAGACACTGGCTTGATATGCATGGGGATCCAGGCAGACTGAGTGTTGGGCATAGATCTGTGTGGGGATGGAGCAGATGGAGTGGTCGAGCTGGGTCTGCATGGGGACAGAGGAGACTGTGTGGCCAGGCCTAATCTGTAAGGGGTACAGGGCATGCAGAGTGACCAGATTGGGTCTGCGTGGAAAACAGAGGAGACGGCATGGCCAGGCCTAATCTGTATAGGGGATGGGGCATACAGAGTGACCAGATTGGGTCTAAATGGGGACAGAGGAGACTAGGTGGCCGGGTTTAGTCTGCAGGGGGGACAGGGCATACAGAGTGACTGGACTGGGTCTGCATGGGGACAGAGGAGACTAGGTGGCCAGGTCTAGTCTGCATGGGGGATGGGGCACACAGACTGACCAGTTTGGGTATGCATGGGTGGGGAGCAGGTTGAGTGATCAGGTAGGATATTGGGGGGGACAGCAGGAATCAAGTGATCAGATGGGATCCCAGTAGGGAATGAAGCAGAGCTGATTGGATGAGTCTGGATGGAGCTAGGGCAGCCTAAGCAACTGGCCAGATGTGGATGGGTGACAGGCTCTGGTCAGCAGCAGAGAGGTCCAAAAAGGCTGCCTCTCTGGACTGGAGTGTTTCTGCTTGTCTGTCTGTCTTCCCCTGAGCTCTGTGTCTGGCCCTCTCCCCATGACTGCATCCACACCATCCTGTGTCATCGACCCCTTTGGGCCCTGGGCCCAGCCCCCAGCACTGCACCTGCTGGGCCCATCACCAACTCATCTTTTTGCAAACTTTGAGCAAACCCAGAAGTCCCTCCCTCCCAGCATCATGGCAGCCCCCAGGCTGCCTGAATGAGCTGAGATCCCCAGCCTCGTGCCCTGCTCAATGCCTGCTTCTCCATCCTCAGGGATGGGCTGCCCTCTGCCAATGCCCCACCTCTGGCCTATCCCCCACACCAACTAAACAGTTTTCAGTGTCTCAATAGCTTCTGCTTATATGTTTGAAGATTCCAAACTGAATGGGGAGGTGGCGAAGGCCGCGCTGGCGAACGAAGACTGCCCCCACATAGACCAGGCCCTCACTCCCGATGAGGGCCTGCCCTTTACGCGTTCGGGCACCCGCGAGAGATACGGACCCTGCTTCCTCTTATCAACTGGGGAGTACGCGTGCCCACCTGGTGGAGGAATGAGAAAGGGTATGTAGAGGAAGCTGGAGCACTGTTCATCGGCTGGGCCCACCTCGCGCTCCTGCAGATGGGTGGGCAGGGTGGCGGGTGAGGGGTGCTGAGGGGCAGGCAGGCACACCAAGGGGGCAGGGATGAAGGGAGTCCCCCAGGGTCAGCCCCTGGAGGTCTGAGTCCCTGTCCCCTAAGCAGATGTCAGGCTGGCAGAGAGAACCTGAGGCCCAGGAAGCTGGGGGTTGATATTGAGCTAAGGGGCTTGGGACAGGCTGGTTGATGACAGCCATGATCCCAAGGCAGGGGGTCCCAGGGATGAGGAGGAGCCTTGACTCCCCCAGACAGCTCTGGCAGATGACAGGTCAGGTCCAGAAGGCCAAGAGACCTCTCCTCTCCTTTGGTTGAGGAGGGCGGTGGGGTGGCCTGGCCTGACCAGGACCCTGTGGGCTTAGCTACCCAAAATGTATATTCTGGAAGCAGCATTCTTTAAAGAGAATCCACGGGCCAGTGGGCAGGGAGGGATGAAGAGAGAGGTGGCTTCAGAGCTTGGGTGTAAGGCCATTGTCCCTACACAGGTAAAGTGTGCTCCAGTCAAAATATTGCTAGTGGCAGATAGAGAACTTGCCAAGAGAAGGTGGTTTAGCAAGACTCTGTGAGTTCCTTCCATCCCCAGTGCCCACTGACCACTACCGTGGGTTTGGTCAGCACCACTTGTGGTTGGTGAAGGCTGAGACCAGTGGTGGCCTGTCTGCTCAAGGTCTCCTTTCACACAGAACTGTAGGTGACCCTACTGGAGAGGAAGGCTTCTACTAGAGCTTGAGCACGGGCTGGGGAGAGGCTTGGGGTGGGGGCCCAGAGCACCCTAACTCAAGACTCCACGCATTGGTCTGGCCTGGAAGGCGGAGAAAGCCCTTCTTGGTGCAGCAGACTGGCTGGGCAGCTCGTGCATGTCTTGGAGCACCATACGCTCTCACACAGATGCATGCTGACTGGGGTGAGCAATCTGGGTCAGACAAGTAGTTGGGTTTTGGAGAGCAGCAGTTAGGGTAGCCTGTGGCCATTCGCAACTGCTCCAATATTTGAAGTGGTTAAACCATACACAAGGAGAAAACAGAATTCAAAATCAAAAGTAAACCCAGGAGAGGCAGCCTACACTGAGATGAGGGCAAGTCCTTCTGGTCACTAGTGCTTAATTGTGCCCACCTGGTCTAGGCTGGGCCCTGCTTCTGTGGCCTGCCTGGAGGTCCCTCGGACCCCAGCATGGTGTAGCACCCTGCATGGTTCTGCATGGCAGAGGCCTTGGGGAGGGCCCCATCCTTCGCACCCTCCATGGATGGGCCTGATGCTCCCCTTTGCAACTGGCTTTTTTCCCAGGTGGAGGCTCTAGAATGCACAGGAGCAGGGGCAGCCCTGGGGAGTGAGAAGGAGAGCAGGTAGACCGTTCCCAGTGGCTGTGTCCTGCCTAGTAAGGTCTCATGGGCTGCCTGTCTCCTTGATTGTTGGATTTATCAGCGTGGCCTAAAAGAAGAGACAGGAGAGTCTCTTTACTGTGCTTCCAGAAGCCCAGGGAGTGTGGGACAGAAGCAGCCCCATCTCCCTGCAGTGGCTAGGGAACCCAGCAGCAACCACTGTCTAGAGGTGATACCCACTCCCCAGTTCCACAGGGGCTTAGGTGCGGGAGTGTTTGAGAGGTGCCAAGGGTTAAGTTTCCCCACCCACATCCACCTGGCCCCCATTGTCATGGAGTCATGGAGTCATGGCAACCGCCAAGGACTTGCTTTTCTCAGGCTAATTCTGAGCCATAAGCCCTGCAGGTGTTTGAATCCATGTTCAGAGTAGGAGAAGAATTAGGGACTTAACCCGTTCCCCCAGGAGGGAAAGAGGCGTGCTAGGCTGGCTCACTGCATGGGAAATCCAAGCCAGCTGGAGAAGAATCTGCCTGCCTCTGCATGTGGCTGTACTGTCTTTCCTCCTCCTTCCTTAAGAACTAAGTACCAAGCGGGATGGGAAAGCCAAGAAGAGAAGCTCAAGTGTTAATTGTATTCTTTACATACAGATCTTTGCAAAGAAAGCCCTGTCATTGCTAAGTATATGCCGACAGAGGCTGTGAGAGTGACTTGACCAGGCGGCTTGGCCGAGGACACTGGTGGCTATTAAGCATCTGGGTGGACCTGCAGCCCCTCCTCACCCTCGGACAGAGTAAATTCACGCCATGCAGGTTTGCCGGACGAGTCCGAGTGGCCCAGGCATTGTACTAGGACGGACGTAGCTTTTCCTACGGCCAAATGGTAACTGACCGTAGAGGATTTCTTTTCCTTCTTTTCATTTTTTAAAATTTTATTTTATTTGGGGAGGGGGGGTGGAGGGGTTCCTTAGCATGACTTGCATGAAGTTCAACAGAAAACCCAGCAAGCCAAACCCATCAAACCCCTGCAACTGTATGATTACCCTAAACAACAATAATGAAAAGAAAAAGCAAAAGTCTTTATTTTCTTTCAAAACTCTTTACTTTTACACACATTGTTGGAGCCAAACTGTAACGACATTCGGTAGAAACCTGTACATTTCTGGGGGTGGGGGGCAAGGGGAGGAAGAACGGGGATGGAGAATGGGTTGTCTCCCTTTTTGTACACAAGATCGAGAGTAAAGGTTCCAAAAAGGGCAGTCGGTCAGTCATCGGTCATATTGACCTCACCTTCGTAGCTCATCTCTCATGCAGAAACTGAGAACTTTGCTCCAAATAGAATCGTGGAAACTCGCACTGCCGCCTTCTTCCCTCTCTGTTTGGCATGCTTGTGACCCACCGGACGTCTCCCCAAGACCCCTGACAGCGGCCAGTCTAGGTCGATTCTCTCATCTTATCAGTGCGTAGATCCAGTGTGACCAACTTTCATAACAAATTGTTCATAATAAATAATCAACACCATACGGATTTTCCAAGTGTTACTTTAAAACCAGGATGTAGAGCACCAAAAGATCAGGACCATGGGAGGAGCAACTCCTCCACTTTTATTAAGACACAACCTGGCATTGTATGCAATTTAGTACTTCAGAGTAAAAAACTGCATGCCCAATGTTATGCAAAGCGACTCTAGCATGAAATAAATTTTGTATCATGGTTTCTGTATAGTCTAAAGCAGATTTGTTTTCCTGAAGCAATCGGAGGTTTGCAGAGACACACTTCTGCATCTCGAATAAATATAGTATTTTCCCAACAGAAACAGAGGACAGTAGCTTGGCTTTGGTCTGATTCTAAAATTAGTGGGGGGGTTGGGTGGGGGGGAGAAAAGGATGATATTTTTGAAAAACACATGCTTGAGTTGAAAAAAAAAAATGCAACATCTCGAGCTTTCACTGCAGCTCACAACATTTCCTGGAAAGAGCAATGATAGCTCAACACCCTCCCCCTCCCTGGGCCCTGGCCCCAATAATAAAAAGCTGACTTTTGAGATGAAGCATGGATTTGGGTTTTTATTGCCTTCAGGCAGTGTCGCGATTCTGCTCTGGGCCTCTGGTCTGCTGTGGCTGGGTAGGTAAACCTGGGCCCTGGCTACTCTGGTCTCAAGGGTCCACCTTAAGGCACTTGCTGTTTTCTCTCAGGAGGAAAGCCAGGCTCTAAGGAAGAAGTTGGTCTCTGCAGGTTGGGTGGGTCGGGTGGCCCTATGGGCTGCACATACTGTTGGGTTGGGGGAGGGAGGCATCTCTCAGAAGGCACAGGGCATTCAAGGACTTGACCTAAGACCAGCACATCCTCTAAAGGGTTCACCTGATATTCCCTGTGTATCATGCCATGTTGATGAACAGTTGAATCTGGCCATGTTGGAGCTCCCAGCCCCCTATTCAGAACATGGCCACCTCCCTCTTAGAGCTGTTCCTTAATCTGATGGAGCCAGAGGCAGGGGTCTGACTATAAGGTCTGGATGCCCTGCCTAGCTGTCCTCTTGCTGGGCTCAGTCTGGAGGACCTCCTCATTGAATACCCTTCTCTCAGCCTGGAGGCATCTTGGAAGGGGTAGAGCACTCTCCTTAGGGAGCTTGAATTGCTTTGGTTGTTCACTTGATTTTGGTGCAGGGGAGGCATGGAGGATCAGGGTTCCAATTCTCTTTTTATCAATTAGAGACTCCAGGAATGTTCATTGGGAAGAGTCCCTAAAGGTCATGGCATTTTACAGATAAGGAAATGAGGCCCTCAGGACCTGGCCTCCTGCACGGTCATGAAGCACATGAATATGACGGAAGGGGCTACTTCACATCCTGCTCCAAGCCTCCCACACACACAGCTGGTCAACCTCAATCCCCCATTCAAACACCCCGTTACCCTAAAATGAAGCGGAAGCTCTTTAAGTTGACTTACAAGGCCCACCAGCCTCTCTAGCCTCTCCTCTCCCTGCACCCACTTCCCTCTGTGCTCCATTCACTCTGAAATTCTGAACTTGTAGCAGTTAACACATATGCGACTGAGGACCTGGAATGCCTTTCCTCTAACACCCCACCATTTCCAGACTAACTTGCTAACTCCCAACTGCCATTCATTACTAAGACTCTTCACCCCTGAAGTGGTGGATACCTGGGGCAAGGTGGGAGGGCTTTATTCTGAGCCCTAGGCCTAGATTCACCATCCCTAAGCACAATCTCATCTGAGGTTGCTCTGATGGCCCTCACAACCCCCAGGTGGGGTGGTGGGGATGTCAAGGGAAGATGGGGTGCTTGTGATCAGCAGGGGAGAGTGAATCTGGTAGGTAGGGATGGAAGCATCCCACCAACATCCGGTACGTACTCGACCTTCAACAATCACTCCAGGGGCCAGGCTGAAGACCTGTGAGCACACAACAGGGGCCCACTCACCTCTTCTCTTTCCTTTCCTCCTCCCACAGGAGGAATAAGAAGGCTGACTTACTTTTTTTTCTGATCAGAGAAAAAAATAACTTTTAAAAATGAGTGGCTATTTTCTCAAGTTAGCTCCTACAGCTCATTAGCTAACCAGGCGGATGACATTGACATTAACTGACTGTAGAATGGTTATGATATCTACAGCGTAGTTCTCAAACATTTGTGAAAGGGATAAAAGCAGAGGATGGGTAGGGATGAGGGGATCATAGAGTCCACTCATTGAATCTCCCCACCCATGGCGACCCCAAGGGTATACTGATGAGTTCATTCATTTACATTCACTGGGCACTTCCTCTGCTACCAGGACCCATCCTTGGTGAAGGTGTTCTAGAATTGACCAAGACACAGTCCCTTGCTCTCAAAGAGCTCATGGTCTATTGCAGATGAGGAGCTCGGACATTTTCAAAGTCTGAGAATGACTAATAGCAATCAAAAGGTCTAGAAAAAAATCTGGGAGACACTGTCAACACCTTTTCGCCATCATCTGATAAGTGCTTTCACTCATCAGATCCAGACAGTGAAGTGACTTGAAGAAAACTTGATGTTGCTATCAGGAAGGGTGAAATGGAGGAACTGAAGGTGATGGGATGGCTTGTGGTATCTTCTAGTGCCAAGAGCCATTCATTCTTCCATGTGTGGATTACCTATTGTGCCCTGCCTGCTTCCAGGAAGGGTCTGACTCAGTTCTGAAAATCTGAGGTTCTAGAGGGCTTAGGACTGATGCACCACCTCATCCTGTTTCAGGCTGAGGAGCCCTGAGACACTTCTTTCTGGTGTCACAGGATGCCTTGGGAGAAGCATTAGGACTCAGCAGCAGAGGACTTGGGATTTTGGGTTCTTCCAGCAGGTACTGAAAGAGGCTGGAGGGAGCTTTGCATTGCAACATTGTGAGAGAAAAGCGTTGGTTCTTTGTGAGTGGAAGCTGTCTCGGCAGTATGGGCCTGAATACTATCCATGTAGGATTGCTTTCTGACATGTGTGTCTGATGCAGACCACCCAGCCTGTAGGACAGTGTGTGGTGGCCATTAACCTCAGGCTTGCTCCAGTATGGGTCATCTGATTGCTTCATCTCTGTGGGCTTGGTCACCTTGGCAAGACCACCTCGGCAAGACCACCTCAGAGTGCATGGAGATGTCCTTCCTCCCATTCCAGAAAGTGCTTGGAGGGTGCACTGGCCCCTATTGGTTCTGGGAAGGGGGATCAAGGGCTTTGAGGGCCATGGCGGCCAGGTTTCTGGGTGCAATATTGGGAGCAGGACTCCATACACTGGTGTTCAAGGTCAGCCTATGGCTATGGGTGGCTGCTACGGTCAGTCCTGAGGAGCTCAGGATTGTTCTCATTCACATGCTACTGAGCTAACCCACTTCTGGTCCCAGGGCTACTCTCTATCCCACCCTTGCCTGGCTCAGGGCCCTTGGCAGGGTTACTTCCCAATCAGGACCCTGGACTAGGAATGGGGTGTATGGCCCTGAGATGGTCCCATCCCCTCTTTACACCTCTATTTCCCCACGTGAACAATGGAACTGTTGCATAAGATCAGTGTTTTTGAAGCCTCCTCAAGGACTCCCTTGTCAAATGAAATCTTATGTGAAGCCCAATATATAATACGTAGATAAAACTAAAGCTGCTTTGAATTAGGTGGAGGTGGGAGGCCTACTTGGCTTCCTTACCCACAGCCCTCAAGATGGCCACTGAGTTCTCAGAAGGCTCCTAGGGCTCTAAAGAATGTAGTTTGAAGGCCACTAGGCTCGATAGTCATTAAATGGCTTCCAGCTTTGATGCCCTGGGATTTTTAACTTCTCAAAGCCACTGGAACCTAGCCATCATAGACCCAAACTCTCTCCTGAGTCGCAAAGGGACTAGAAGGTGTCTAGATGGTGACACTGCCATATAGTACTACAGAGACAGTCTGCTCTCTG
>NW_007742745.1:17009-20763 GCF_000696425.1 Galeopterus variegatus
AAATATGCCATGTAGGGCCTTCCTTTCTCTCAAAGTCCTCACTTTTCTGGGGTTCCAGACCTTGTCATCCTTTTAATTCCAGTTGAAATGTTCCTCAGAGGCAAGATTCACTGGCTACTCAATCCAAATCAGCTTCTTGCTGTTGCCCTTGTACTTTTCCCTCATGAGGACCTTGCACTTTGTAGTGATGTGTAATTTGTGTAGTGATGTGTTTACGGTCACCCCCCTCACTAGACTGTACACTATGGTGAGGGGAAGAGTGTGTATGTTTTGTTCACTGCTTTATCTCTTGCACAGTGCCTGGCACACAGTTGGTGCTCAATACGTGTTTGTTGAATAAATAGATAAAAGAATGGACAAACTCAGAGTTATACAGCCAGAAAGTGGCCATGCCAGCATTCAGGCCCAGGTCACTCTGACAATCCGTGGTGTTTCCATCCATCACGTCACCTCTTCCTAGGTGTCAGACCTTCTCCTAGGGCCTCAACTCACATTTTTCTGTGGCTGTTTTCATTATTTTTTCCTGGATATCAAAGTATTACATCTTCATGGGAAAAAAGAAATAAAAAGAAAAAGAAAAAATAGAAAATATGTATGTGTGTGAAGAAAAGCCAACTTTCAGAATCTTTCCCACTATTATGAATATTTTGGATATCTCTTTCAAACCTTTAATTTGTGAAATTTGTAAATATTTGTGTATATTTTTGTCCTGTTTTTATCCCTTAACATTAAACACAAACATTTCTCCATGGAATTGCAAATATTCAAAAAATAAATTAAAATAATTTCCTTAAAATTCTGAAATAGCTCAATATGCAGAAAAGTACAGAAAGTAATTTAACAGAAAGATACATATCCCCACCTGGATTTAGAACATTAGTTAACATTTTGCCATATTTTCTTCAATCCTTTCCTTAAAAAAAAAANAAGAAGGCTGACTTACTTTTTTTTCTGATCAGAGAAAAAAATAACTTTTAAAAATGAGTGGCTATTTTCTCAAGTTAGCTCCTACAGCTCATTAGCTAACCAGGCGGATGACATTGACATTAACTGACTGTAGAATGGTTATGATATCTACAGCGTAGTTCTCAAACATTTGTGAAAGGGATAAAAGCAGAGGATGGGTAGGGATGAGGGGATCATAGAGTCCACTCATTGAATCTCCCCACCCATGGCGACCCCAAGGGTATACTGATGAGTTCATTCATTTACATTCACTGGGCACTTCCTCTGCTACCAGGACCCATCCTTGGTGAAGGTGTTCTAGAATTGACCAAGACACAGTCCCTTGCTCTCAAAGAGCTCATGGTCTATTGCAGATGAGGAGCTCGGACATTTTCAAAGTCTGAGAATGACTAATAGCAATCAAAAGGTCTAGAAAAAAATCTGGGAGACACTGTCAACACCTTTTCGCCATCATCTGATAAGTGCTTTCACTCATCAGATCCAGACAGTGAAGTGACTTGAAGAAAACTTGATGTTGCTATCAGGAAGGGTGAAATGGAGGAACTGAAGGTGATGGGATGGCTTGTGGTATCTTCTAGTGCCAAGAGCCATTCATTCTTCCATGTGTGGATTACCTATTGTGCCCTGCCTGCTTCCAGGAAGGGTCTGACTCAGTTCTGAAAATCTGAGGTTCTAGAGGGCTTAGGACTGATGCACCACCTCATCCTGTTTCAGGCTGAGGAGCCCTGAGACACTTCTTTCTGGTGTCACAGGATGCCTTGGGAGAAGCATTAGGACTCAGCAGCAGAGGACTTGGGATTTTGGGTTCTTCCAGCAGGTACTGAAAGAGGCTGGAGGGAGCTTTGCATTGCAACATTGTGAGAGAAAAGCGTTGGTTCTTTGTGAGTGGAAGCTGTCTCGGCAGTATGGGCCTGAATACTATCCATGTAGGATTGCTTTCTGACATGTGTGTCTGATGCAGACCACCCAGCCTGTAGGACAGTGTGTGGTGGCCATTAACCTCAGACTTGCTCCAGTATGGGTCATCTGATTGCTTCATCTCTGTGGGCTTGGTCACCTTGGCAAGACCACCTCGGCAAGACCACCTCAGAGTGCATGGAGATGTCCTTCCTCCCATTCCAGAAAGTGCTTGGAGGGTGCACTGGCCCCTATTGGTTCTGGGAAGGGGGATCAAGGGCTTTGAGGGCCATGGCGGCCAGGTTTCTGGGTGCAATATTGGGAGCAGGACTCCATACACTGGTGTTCAAGGTCAGCCTATGGCTATGGGTGGCTGCTACGGTCAGTCCTGAGGAGCTCAGGATTGTTCTCATTCACATGCTACTGAGCTAACCCACTTCTGGTCCCAGGGCTACTCTCTATCCCACCCTTGCCTGGCTCAGGGCCCTTGGCAGGGTTACTTCCCAATCAGGACCCTGGACTAGGAATGGGGTGTATGGCCCTGAGATGGTCCCATCCCCTCTTTACACCTCTATTTCCCCACGTGAACAATGGAACTGTTGCATAAGATCAGTGTTTTTGAAGCCTCCTCAAGGACTCCCTTGTCAAATGAAATCTTATGTGAAGCCCAATATATAATACGTAGATAAAACTAAAGCTGCTTTGAATTAGGTGGAGGTGGGAGGCCTACTTGGCTTCCTTACCCACAGCCCTCAAGATGGCCACTGAGTTCTCAGAAGGCTCCTAGGGCTCTAAAGAATGTAGTTTGAAGGCCACTAGGCTCGATAGTCATTAAATGGCTTCCAGCTTTGATGCCCTGGGATTTTTAACTTCTCAAAGCCACTGGAACCTAGCCATCATAGACCCAAACTCTCTCCTGAGTCGCAAAGGGACTAGAAGGTTCTCAAAGCCACTGGAACCTAGCCATCATAGACCCAAACTCTCTCCTGAGTCGCAAAGGGAAGGCAGTGTGGACGGGCCAAAGACCTGGGCACTAGAAGGTGTCTAGATGGTGACACTGCCATATAGTACTACAGAGACAGTCTGCTCTCTGAGGGCCTCCTCTGGCCAAGGACCTGTTGCCAGTGACAACAGAAAGGTGCTATGTCCCTCAGAGCCACAGCTGCCACCTGGGGAATCCAGAGGCTGAAGATCTGGCTTGGTTCCCGTCTCACCTGAGGGTCATCCTCTTGCAGAGGCTAGGGCCTGGGAGGCAGATGTCAGGGGTTAGGGTCTGTGACACTACTATCCCTGCAGACTTCCCTTCCCATGCTATGGCCTGTCCCTCATCTGAAACTACATAACTTGGCAATTACAGGCATACAGACTAGCTCCAGAGTCCTGCTTGGCTTGGATGAAGACATAAATCTTCTGAGAGTCTCACTGGTTCTATATCCTTTGTCTGTCTCAGGGGTCTCCTCTGCTGGGTCTTTCCAGAAGTCTTGTCTTTTTCTCCACTTATTCCTTTCCACTCATCCCCTCTCGAGAGTCTTCTCCCTTGGCCCTAGTCACCAAGACAAGAGCTCCTTCCTGCCCAAGTATCCAGGCAGGGTACCTCGATATCCTTAAGCCAGAAAACTGTGAGCTCTAGGCCCTGAGAAGAAAACCCCAGAAGAGGCTCGTGGCTGCTCTGAGCGTGGCCTATTGTCTTGCTGAATCAAAGGCTGATGAACCAAAACCACCATGGGGGTAGGGCTGGGTTTTTTGTCTCCACCAGGCCGGGACGGGCTGGATCCTTCCTGCTGGTGTTTTAGCTTCCCACGTCTATTGGTGAGGGCCTAACCCCTCATTCTCATCTGCTGAGTAGAAAGGATGTCTGTCTCCTTGAACCCCAGACACTGGGCAAACAGCC
>NW_007742746.1:0-987 GCF_000696425.1 Galeopterus variegatus
ATGGAACTGCCTTGACAGAACCCCCGCCGCATCTGAGTGTCCTTTAACTGGGCTGGGGGGCTGGCGGTGTGCTCACCTCTCTCCACGGCTCTCTTCCCCCGTCTCCTTCCAAAGGGGACTGGAGGGAAAGAGTAATCCGGGCCCATTCGCTCGCTCACCAGAAGGAACGAGGCTAGTGCTGTATGGGTCGGCCGCCAGCGGCGGACCCGACACAAGTTGTTTCTAATGAGAATTAAAGAACCAAAGTTTAAAAATAATTCACTTTGTATGCATATTTATTATATATATAATCATAGGTTATCCCTATGATAATGTCATTCCAATGTGGGAAAGAAAAGCGTGGAATTATACCTGTGAACCAGAAACTGCAAATCCCTTCTCTATGTCACAGCTCCTAAGTCAAGTGCCCAAGGAGTGTGGCATATCTGTGAACATCACCCCATCACCCCATCACCCATTGTGTGTGTCATAGGGGGAAGTGGTTAAGGACTTATGTCATTTCTCCTTCTCTTTCTTCTTGTCTTCTTTTTCATCTCATCCTGCTCTCTTCCTTGTTCTACTTTTGGCACCTGCATCAGGCCACCATCCACAACTGTACCAAGATCAGCTCAGTACAATTTACATTTAATGGGCATCTTTACACTTGTGTTTTTATCCTGATGTCTGGGATGCACACTCCCTCTTTCCCACCCCACCTGCCTTCTTCCCAGATGTTTTCTTATCTGTCACCACACTACAGATTGAGGAAAGGAAACAAGTCTCATGCTTATTTGTATTTATCCCCTAACTTTATAGTACAGTGAGTAGTTGCTCAATACCTCTTTCTTAAATGAGAGCTAATGAATGAAGGCATGCATTAATGAATGAATGAATGAAGGGGAGGTAATGGGAGGTAAAAAGGAGCCTTCAACTCTGTGACATTTATCAAAAAATTCTGAAGCAAACATGTCAAAAAACATTTTCTAAATCAGGATGTATATTTGAATA
>NW_007742746.1:1535-2241 GCF_000696425.1 Galeopterus variegatus
CTTCCTGTAAGGTTGTCTCCAGCCGGCCATGTCCCTCAACTGAAGGTCACTGCTCCTCTCTCCTATAGAATGGCAACTCTATATGACTCTACATGTTCCCCTCCAGCCCCCTCATCATTGCTTTGGGCCTAAGGTGCATGAGGAAACACCAGATGCCTACACATATACACGTTTGAAAATAGTCCCTTTTTATATACAGTACCCCAAATTATCTTCTTCTGAGTGTGCCATTTCTTCCCTGTTGGAACTCTCATTGATCAAAGGCCTGGACCACTACACCCAAGTTTTAACTCCTCACCAGCAGTTAGCCCCCAGGTCTCTGTTCTTCACTTAGCAGATGCAAGAAAAAAACTTCAGAGAATTAGATTTAACTACTAAACTCTTATCTATACCTGGTGTCTTCAGCTCTTNAACTTCAGAGAATTAGATTTAACTACTAAACTCTTATCTATACCTGGTGTCTTCAGCTCTTTCTAACTCATTTCATCCTCTTTTTCCTACCATGAAGTTACAGAAACAGAAATGTTAAATGATTGCAAAACACTTGAAAACATACTGGCAGCAAGAAATAATTACAATCATCATTTAATAAATTCCACCTTTTAAACATTTTGGTCACTTTGCGATCTTCATATATTAATACTTTAATATATGTAAAGCTTAATCACAGGGGGAAATCTTAACATTCAGTTCCCCAGGTAATGAT
>NW_007742746.1:4267-5809 GCF_000696425.1 Galeopterus variegatus
ACCTAGAGCTTCTAAGGGTTTGTTTGCCACAATACAATAAAAGTCTGCCTGCAAATGAAGTAAACACAGAGGAAAGCAAAGGTGAAAGAAGGAGAAAGAGAGACAGATTCTTGATGATTTGGATTGCTCCCAAATCATCGAGCTCTATCTAAATTACTCAGGGGCTTTTTGGTTATGTGAACTAATAAATTCCCTCCCTTGCTTAGGAGAGCTGGAGTTGGATCTTTATCACTTGCAACCCCAAGAGTCCTGGCTAATACAGATGCATAAGCAAAACCATAAATCAGGAACTTCCAACTTGTTTTCTGCTTAACAGAAAACTGAACACTCTACTTGTGACAATGGTGATGTCATTTCTCTGCCCACTGCCCTTTAATACCTTCTAGTCTTACCCAGAGAAAAAGCCAACTATTCACACATGGCCCATAGATTCCCACATGGTCTGACTTTATCTCCCCTCACTTTCCCCCACGTTGCTCACTGTGCAGAAGGACCCTGACTTGGTGTTCCATACACTTGCCAAGCATGCTCCCACCAGAGGGCCTCTGCACAAGCTGTTCTCTGTGCCTGGTATATACTTTTGCAGTTATCTGCTTGACTTTGTTCAGTTATCTGTTCATATGTTTAATTCCCTCAACACCCCATCTAAAATCTTTCTTTCCCTCTCTGCATGAGTTTCCTAGGGCTGCCATAGTAAACTACCACAAACAAGGTGTCTTAAACAACATAAATTTTTCTCAAGTTCTGGTGGCTAGAAGTCTGAAATCTAGGTATCAGTAGAGTTAGTTTGGTTTTTTTTTTTTTTTGGCAGCTGACCAGTGCAGGGATCCAAACTTGTGACTTTGGTGTTATAAGGCTCTGCTCTAACCAACTGAGCTAACTGGCCAGTCCAGCAGAGTTAGTTTGTTCAGAAGGCTGTGAGGGAGAATCTGTTTCATGCTTCTTGCCTAGTTTCTGGTGGTTTGCTAGTGGAATGCAATCCTTGGCATTCCTTGACTTGTAGAAGCATTGCCCCAATCTCTGCCCTTANGTTGCCATAAATAGTCTTAAAAAAGAAAGTTGTTTCTAAAAGTTACAAATGACTAACTGTAATTAGATACAGTAGGGGATGCCTGTTGCTTTTGCCTGCCCAGCTTCCTCCCCGCCTCGGGCTATGTGCTATGCAACTCCAGGAGGTTCCATTCACATAGATTGTTGCATGGATTAGAGTCTGGAGCTGTGCAACATGGCCCCAACAGAACTCTTGCTTTTGGTAAATGCTCCTCATCCACCTCAGTCTGACCTGTGGGTCTGCTCCCTTTCTGCCGAGGTGGACATGTGATCCTGACCAGCCGATTGGAGTACTAATTCTAGAGATCATCACTGATTATTATAGGATGAGGCTCATGACCTGAGGAAGCCAACCAGTACTTTTGGGGGGATTTTATGGATGGTGGAAGAGAAAGAATGTCTCCTGAGATTTCCAGCACTAAGAAGCGTAAACCTAGAGCTTCTAAGGGTTTGTTTGCCACAATACAATAAAAGTCTGCCTGCAAATGAAGT
>NW_007742746.1:7521-8866 GCF_000696425.1 Galeopterus variegatus
CTATTTCCAAATAAGATCACATTCACAGGTACTGGGAGTAAAGACTTCAGTGTCTTTTGGGAGAACATGATTCAATCCATAACCCTCCTTTTATGCTGCCTTATTTTTCTTTGTTGCATGTATCACCATCTGACATATTATGTTTTTACTGGTTTAATGTCTCCCTCTCTCTCTCCCTGACTAGGATGTAAGTCCCATGAACATATGAATGTAATGTTATATCCACAGCACTTAAAACAGTGCCTACTATATAGGAGGTATGCAATCAATATTTGTTAAATGAGTGAATACTAAACAGGGAAAGAGGCTTTCCTATTTTAAAATACTAACGTCTGAAAGTTCTTTTTTGCGTAGTCAATTATTTGAAGGAAGTAAGGCTTCTCAGATGTCTTTTGTGTGCATATTCAGAATCTAAAGACTCACTTGAGATCTTTTTAAAATATCACAAACTGATAAATACCATTTCTTTCTAAATACAAGTGTGGATAGAAACACTGAGGAAGAATGGAATTTGAGAGTGGTAGATTGAGAGGGGACATGTAAGAAGGGATAGAAGTTGAATGAGTTTAAGAGTAATCAAGCTCTGGCAAAACTAAAAGTAGTGATCTTTTGCCTGACTTCATCATAAAAGTATGCCAGTGGCCTTCAGTGGAGTTACATTGTTTTCATTACCCATTAAAAAGTATTCTTAAAGAGAAAACACATTAACCTTCTCCAGATATTAGAAGTGCTCCCTCTGGCATTGATTGAGATGAATTATCTGTGTGTAACTATTATCACTGTCTCTTTCATGTGATGCCCCCAGTGGAATATGAGCTGAAGGGCAGCAGACTGTGTCTTTGCTAGCTTATAGACAGTCAAAAGACAAGTGATAAACTAAAAGAGAATATACTAAAAAGAGTTAAGAGCCCTTGATTATATAAGGCTTTCGTAAATCAGTAAGAAGACAAATGACCCAATCAATCAAAGGAAGTGCAGATGCAATATAAACATACAAAAAGTTGCTCAATCTTGCCAGTAGCCAGAGAAAGGTGAATTAAAATAAAAACAAAATTGAATTTTTGCCCTTCTGCCTGGTAAAAGTTGAAAAGAGTGATGACTTCCAGGCTGGTGACGTGCAGATAACCAGATACTCATACTTTTGTAGTGGTATATGGAAATATATCTTCAAATTCAAAATACACTTACCCTTTGACCTGAAAATTCCACATCTTAGGAACCCATCCTACAGAGAAGGCAGCCCTCATAATGGTATATATCAATAAGCCTCCAGAATTTCAATATAGGAAAGACATAGGGTGCCCATTTGGTTTTAAACAGATTAAGAATATGATATTTCTGGGCC
>NW_007742746.1:10132-11615 GCF_000696425.1 Galeopterus variegatus
AATATTTAAGAAAATAACTTTTCAGCTTCTGTACTACTCCCACGCTAAACCAGTCTGTGGTGTATGTAAAACTTTAAGCCCCAAAGGTGAGTTTGGAGGCTTAGAGGTCAGAAGGCTGTGCACCAGGAGACCACCCCCATGCATCTAGAGCAGTGAAGTTCTCAGCTTTTGCTCCCAGATTTTACTGTCAGCTCTCACCATCCCTAGTTGTTTCTGTCTGTGATAAGAAGGGGAAAGTCCTACTTAAATCAAGAATTTCCTACAGCCACTTACTCATACTAGGGAAGTGGCATATTCGTATCCAGGGAAAATACCTGGTGGTTTCCTTTGAAGATGACTTCCCCTGCTGGGAAAGAAGAGTTATTTTTATTGTGCTGAATTGCTCTACATAACAAAGTGAGAGGAAACTAGACTTTTCTTTGGGGANTTTATTGTGCTGAATTGCTCTACATAACAAAGTGAGAGGAAACTAGACTTTTCTTTGGGGACAGGAGAATGTGAGGGGCATGGAAATGGGTGAGATTTGAAGAGTTTTGAGAAGGAATGGGGGAGTCTCCCCTACAAATGTAGTAAAAGTGTGGCTAGCACGCATCGGTGAAAGCTGGAGGTCCTCTGATACTCCCGCAACACTTCAAACCCAGCTGGAAGCAGTGTGACTGTGACAGCCTCTAGCTTCTAGCTCCCTCAGTATCAGCTTCAGCTTTCCAGCAAAGATGCTGCTCTTTCCAGGCAGCCCCTAGCAATGATAGAGGCAGATTGTGGACAAGGGACTAGATATTTCCACTGGACAGAAGACTCCTTTAATATGCAATCTGTGTTCAGTGATCACTGATCATTTTGCCAAAGCCTTTGTCAAGTCTACGAGGGTCCGATGGCTCCCCCCGCCCAAGCCTGCTTCCCTCCCCTTTGTCTTCGGAGCTTTGACTCCCCCATGAAACATTTCCCACCCCCACTTGTCTCAGCATCTGCATCTGGCACAGCTAAAGACCCCTCATTTGAAACTGCTGAAGTTTAACACTAGAGGGATTTCTTTTTAAAGACTCTGAAAGGAACTATTTCTCATTTTAATTAAAAGTTTGGGAATTAGAACTGAACAGTTGCTGTTGTTCTCTGCAGCATAGTCACTAACTTTAAGTGATGACTGGCTCTGTCTTAGTGAACAATCACAAATTCCTTCAGGAACATTCTTCTTTTCTTTAATGTTATTGAAAAGAAATTAAAGAAAAAATCCACAAATATTGCTGCAACACTTTCTAACATTTGTGAGCAATAGGTTCCTAATTTTAGAATTAGAAAAGATCTTGAAGTTTATTCTAGATAAAGCTGCCTCGAAAATTGTAAACTAGGTCTCCAGTTACAAAAGCAAACAAACAAAAAACAACTGTGTAACTGTCTTAGTAAAAACAGTTAATGTTCCAAATGATAAAACTTGTGTTTACATTATTTAGAATTATTTTAATACCAGGAGGTAACACCCAACTAG
>NW_007742746.1:11838-14506 GCF_000696425.1 Galeopterus variegatus
AATAGGTTCCTAATTTTAGAATTAGAAAAGATCTTGAAGTTTATTCTAGATAAAGCTGCCTCGAAAATTGTAAACTAGGTCTCCAGTTACAAAAGCAAACAAACAAAAAACAACTGTGTAACTGTCTTAGTAAAAACAGTTAATGTTCCAAATAATAAAACTTGTGTTTACATTATTTAGAATTATTTTAATACCAGGAGGTAACACCCAACTAGATAAACTAGGACTTTAGTTAGTAGAGTAAAAAGTAAAGTTCAATTTTTAGGATCTAATTTTTTTTAGTTGGATATATTTTTCTTTTTATTGTTTTCAACTTTTCAATTGTGTTTCTTAAAGATTCTATTAAGTTTTCTTTTGTAGAAAAGTAACATCCCTCACATAGGGCACTTGGCTCTCCCTGTGTGCTGGGGAAATTACAATCACATTAATTCACTAAAAGTTGGCTCTTCTATTTTTTTTTTTTTTTTGGCAGTAATTTGTATCTTTGTGTATATGCATATATGTGTGTGTGTGTGTGTGTGTATGTATATATATATATATATATATATTTATTTATTTATTTATTTTTTTAATCAAAGCATAATTGATTGTACATATTTTGGGGGTACTTATAGTGATCCAAAAAAAAAAAGACAATGGTTTTGCCCAGAAGGTACTCTCAGTCTAGTGGGGGAGATATTTACACAAAGAGCAAATACAATACAATGTGACAAGTATATGGAGCTAAGTATGGGAGCCATGGGACATCTTAAGGGCTGGCACCAAACCCAGTGCCCAGGCATGTAATAGCTCTGCTACAGAATGAATGTTTGTGTACCCCCCAAATTTATATGTTGAAATCCTAACCTCCTAACATGATGGTATTAGGAGGTGGAGCCTTTGATATATGATTAGATCATGAGGGTGGAACCCTCATAAATGGGATTGATGCCCTTATAAATAGACCTTAGAGAGATTGTTGACACCTTCCACCATGTGAGGACTCAGTGAGAAGATGGCCATCTATGAATCAGGAAGTGGGACCTCGCCAAACCCCAAATCTGCCAGTGCTTTGATCCAGGACTGCTCAGCCTCCAGAACTATGAGCAATAAATTTTTGTTGTTTATAAACTAAAAAAAATCATATTAATTCAATGCAGTGCATCTGGGGGATGAGGGAAAGGTATTCTGTGTTTTGTTAAGAAGAAAAAAGTACTTTTAACAAATTTGTAACTTTTAAAAGAAACAGTAAGTAATTGTTACTTGATTAGTAAGCTTTTAAATATGTTAGAGAGGAAACTGACATTCAAAAATGGGTGTTCTGGGCCGAGCCCGTGGCGCACTCGGGAGAGTGTGGCGCTGCGAGAGCAACGGCGCTCCTGCCACAGGTTCGGATCCTATATAGGGATGGCCAGTACGCTCACTGGCTGAGTGCGGGGCGGGCAACACCAGGCCAAGGGTTGCAGTCCCCTTACCAGTCACAAAAAGGACAAAAAAAAAAAAAGGGTGTTCTGTGTTTTTAATAGGGAAATATATTTATCAAACCCCTTTATTCTCTAAACACTCCTTTCTCTGCCCTCTTTTGAGATCTCTGCTGAAATTACATCTCCACTTGGCTCTTTCTCTTTTACAAAAAGAAGCTCAGCTTCATACCCAGACTGCTTAACCTTTACTAATCTACTTTCTGTCCCAGCTGGCCTGGACCAGAAGAGATTATGTTGAGATTTCTCAGCTTCTTAAGAAGACTGGCCCCTAAAACCTTTCTCTGTTGCTGTTCTGAAGTTCTCGGCAACACAGTCCACCCTCTCCCTCCCTTGACCCACTGACCCAATAGTTCCCAGGGCAAGATGGCTGATGATCTAAGTCCAACTATATCTTGTTTCTATCAACACCATGGAACAGCCCATTTATCTACACAAAAGGGTGGTTTCAGCTTCAAATTACACACAGATGGTCGAGCATCTTTTCTGTGCTACTAAAATTGAGACAGGGTGTTTCTAAATCAAAGGCAACCTTTTGAGAATAGTATTTAGTTATGTATGGATGTATATAGGTATTATGTGTTGGCTAAAAGTGGTAGTGTCTGTGTCCACAAGCAGCATGTCCAGGATATTCCTCTATCTATAAATATATATGTAGATGTTAGTATAGCCCATATATCATAAATGGAAAATTGCTTTCCAGTTTGAATCTTAAAACAGTTTAAGTGGGTATTAACCCATAATATTAATTACTGTTTCTAGTACTAAGGATAAATAGAGTTCCTTTGTAAGGAGCTTGTGATCTAAGCAAGACAGACTGACACATACAAGAATTACCTAAGAAAAACCTAGGCTTTAGCATTTGGGAGAGAAACTGGCCTTAGAATCTACCCTTTGTTTCATTTATCCAAGCTGGGATTACTCAATGTTTTTCTTTACAAATGTGAAATGGCTAAGACTTGATGATGATTATCTTTAATTTATTATGTATTATTAAATAATAATGTACTTTCCCAATGTTGACTAAATATTCTCGGCTTTTGGTGAGGGAGAGAAGGATAAAAGGGGGCAGGGCTGAAAGGCCATCTGGCCCAGCCCGACATTTACAAAGGGCTGTGAATTTAGCTTTTGACATTGTATTCAAAGGAGGTTACACAAAGATACTCTGATGGAATTGAAAGAAGCTTCCCATCCAAATTTAAAATTGA
>NW_007742746.1:15040-17677 GCF_000696425.1 Galeopterus variegatus
TATTCTCGGCTTTTGGTGAGGGAGAGAAGGATAAAAGGGGGCAGGGCTGAAAGGCCATCTGGCCCAGCCCGACATTTACAAAGGGCTGTGAATTTAGCTTTTGACATTGTATTCAAAGGAGGTTACACAAAGATACTCTGATGGAATTGAAAGAAGCTTCCCATCCAAATTTAAAATTGAGACCCATGACTAAACTATATCACCTTTAGTGTACCATGGATTTAAAAAACTAAATCTTTTAACAGTCTTCTCTTTTTTGCCAGTCTTTTGGATGGCACAACTTTGTGTTGTAATTTGTTATTTTGGTTTTTTTTTTTTCTTTTGTATTACAGGCATTAATTTGTTAAATGTAAACATTCAAAACATTGCAATTTTAAAAACTTTATTTTAGCATTAAAAAAGGTTAATATGTGAGTGGTGGGAAAATAGAATAGTTTGGTCAGGGCCCTCAGCTCAGGTCCAGCTGGGTGTGGTTCAGCATCCTTTGTAAGCAAATTGTGTGTGTGTGTGTGTGTGTGTGTGTGTGTGTGGAGTTAGTGCGCAATGTATTTGTTGGTATTCTTATGTTCTTGGGGGGGGGGGAGAGAGAGAGAGAGAGAGAGAGAGAGAGAGAGAAGTTTTAGTGAAGCAGGTGGGTGGATGTTGGCCTTGGGCACTGCCCTGAACAGCCATGCTTTCCAACCTATGGCTCCAAGGATCTTTTGGCCAGTTACCTAGCTCACAGACCCATGTGTGAAGGGGTCTGGTGACCCAGCCTGGCGTGAGTGGGGTCTGGTGACCCAGCCTGGTGTATGAAGGGTTTGTGACCCAGTCTGTGAATGGGTTTGAGGGGTCTAGGAGCTTCAGACCCAGCCTTAGCTCAACAATTGGCCCAGTCAGTGCAGAATTACCGGTAGGTAAAAGAGTCCAACAACTAGCTTGGCCAAGTAGCTTTACAATTGGCATCACAAACAGGATTAAGAGATAGACAATTGGTGCTGTGAGGATTCCAGGCCTTAGCCCTAGCACTATAATAGTCGCTGTAAACAGGATTCTAGCCACCACGGACATCCACAATTGGCGTCATCAGCAGGATTACGTGCCACAGTGAGGAGCTTCGAAAAAATGGAGGCAGCTTCAGTCTCTCTCAGCCTTTGAGATGGCCCGAAATCATTTGGTTAGAATGCAAATATTTCCTTGAGGAAGCAGGAGTATTTTTGCATAAGCTTTAGGAAGTATAGTCTGAGAAATCTGGAAAGAAGAAAATGGCAGGCAAGAATGAGTTGTATGTTTCAAATGAAAACTCAATGCATACTTTTTTTTCCCCCTCTATATTGGATTTTATGGACTCTGAGGAGACTTTTACTATTCCAACATGTTAATGCATATTTAAAACATGCAATATTTGCACCTTTAAAGTATGCTGTCTTTAGTCTGAAGTCACTAGCTTACCTTGGCAAACTTAGAAAAATAGCACATGTGTAAACTTGTGAATGTTCAACCAGAGTAAACGGTATGATGAGGAACAAGTGTTCTTGGAAACAGAGGCCTAGAGTCCTAAAATAAAACCTCATATATGGAGAGTCTTTGAAAGGTAAGTCTCACAGAGATGGCTTAAAGAAGAAAAGAACAACTAAAACAATAGGAAAGTCAACATCGCAAGTTAGAAGGGAAGGTTAATTCTGGATGGCAGTTCAAGGGAGGTCATTATTTGAATTATAAGTACCTTGAAAGGGAATTTCTTCCTCTTTCTGCCCAGTTCCTGAAACTGCATTGTCTTCTTGGGAAGCATTTACAGTTACTTCAGCAAATCCAAGACAATGTTAGTATTAGGTCATATGAGAACCCTTTCGGCCGCGGCCCATCATGGCTCTGGCTACCCTTCTCTTCCGCCTTCTCTTTCCCACTGGCACCACAATACCTTCCCGCCAGCACAAATAGCATGCCAATGGTGCCACAATACCTTCCTGCCAGCACAAATCGCATGCCAATCAGCACAGGCTCCCTGCTCCTGGCCCCTTAGCAACACAATCCATCCAATCCCTGAACACCCTGTGTCCTCAGCAAACCTATCAGCTCTCTTCTAACCCTATAAAAGCAGATGTGCCCACTGACTAAAAAAACCTTCTCTGGCGAGCTACCTTGTGTTTGTGTCTCATCCTTTAACTGGTGCTGAATTTTATTCCTTACATTGGTGCCAAAACCCGGGACAGGATTGTCCACTGTTGACCCCATCTCCATCTCAACCAAGGCGGCTCACCCTCGTCCACCTTTTCAGGTGCTGGCTCTTCGCACTCACCACTGCTTCCACCCTTAGGTAAGTCTCCCTTATAAGGCTGCCACCCTCCTCTGGGCTACAGCGGAGCAGTTATCAACCAACTAGACTCCAACGCCCTTAAAAGGTGTAAAGTTACACCCCATTAAGACCTTTACTGTCGTGACGGACCCTCCGGCTATCCACTCTCTTCTCTCCAGGAGCCTTTGAGCGTGAGGGTTCAGGGTGGAGGCTCCTTTCTGCTTCTCTCTCTCTATCTCTCTCTCTCTTGATGCTAAAATGGGTCCCAAAAATCCTAGTACTGGGTTCCTTGTGGTCTCCAGCACTGTGCCTCCTGGGAGCTTAAAATGTGGGTGACGACCCTCACTCTCCTCCTAACCCAG
>NW_007742746.1:19381-20763 GCF_000696425.1 Galeopterus variegatus
ATTACGCTTAACAGAAAACAACTTCTCATGGACCTTCCCATTCCCCAAACAAAGGCTGAAAAATTGTCATTTTGGGGATTAGCTGGATACTTCAGAGCCTGGGTCCCAAAATTATTCCCTCCTGGCCAGACCTCTGTATAACCTAACTAAGGGTTCCCCTGATGAACCCCTACTCTCCTCCCCCCTCCGCCATCCCTTTTTAAAATTGTGACAGACCCTTGTACAGGCGCTAGCACTCCATCTCCCTGATCTCTCTAAACCTTTCTTCTTGTACGTCCATGAGAAGGGCGGACAGGTGCTCGGGGTGTTGGGACAAAATTATGGACCCACCTTTGCTCCCATAGCATACCTTTCTAAGCAGTTAGATCCCCCCGTCCGTGGATGGGCACCCTGCATAAGGGCCCTAGCTGCTGGACAGCTCTTACAAAAGGAGGCATACAAATTAACTTTCGGGGCACCATTAACTATCCTTTCCCCCCACCACTTAAGGGATCTCCTGACATACAAAGGATTTCAATCCCTCCCTCTGTCCAGGGTTTTGTCCCTTCTCACCTCCTTCCTCGAAAACCCTGACATCCCCTTTCTTCCGTGCCCCCCCCCTTAAATCCTGCCACTTTACTTCCCATACTTTGTCCTTCAGGTATAGGCACCCCTTCCCATGATTGCCTGCAGGCCCTAGAAAACTTCCTGCCCTGTCACTCCTCTATTTCAGAAGGACCTCTCTCTTATCCCGATAACATTTGGTTTACAGACGGCAGTTCTTTCAGACAGGACTCTGCCCATTATGCAGGATATGCCGTAACCTCTCTCACCGAAATCATAGAAGCCAAACCCCTACCCCCAGGCACTACCAACCAACAGCCTGAGCTTATAGCAGTTACAAGAGCCTGTATTTTAGCCCAAGGTAAATCCCTCACGCTTTACACTGACTCCAAATATGTTTTCCACATCCTGTTGTCCCATGCTGCTGTGTGGAGGGAATGGGGCCTACTCACCACAAAAGTAGACTCAATCACTAATTCATCCCTTATCACCAAACTTATAGAGGCCTCTCGTCTGCCTGTCCGGCTAGGGGTAGTTCACTGCAAGTCTCATCAGAAAGACAACTCCCCTATCACACAGGGCAATTCCAGGGCCGATGCGGCTGCACGAACAGCGGCCATGAATCCCGAACATAAACCTGCTCACCTTTTAGCCGCCCTCACTGACATACCCCCCGCAGACAATACGGCCCTGTTCCAGCTTCTACATGCTCTCTTCCACACTAGCCCCCAAACTTTAACAACCTTTTCCCCTCCTCACTAACCCCAACACTCCTTTGAAACCTAAACCTTTCCCCTCCCACCAGGCCAGAGGTCACACACCTGCAGCTGATTGGCAGG
>NW_007742747.1:0-610 GCF_000696425.1 Galeopterus variegatus
CAAATCTTTGATTATAATTTCCATGTCATTATAAAACATGAAAACATACTGATTTTATTTTCTTTGGATATATACCCAGAAGTGGGATACTGAAATCAGTATGTTGAAGAGATATCTGCACTCCCATGTTCGTTGTTGCATTATTCACAGTAGCCAAGATATAAAATCAACCTAAGTATCCATCAACAGATGAACGGATACAGAAAATGTATGTGTATATATAGCATGGTTTATGTATATATATACAACAATATATATGTGTGTGTGTATATATATACACACGTACAATGGAATACTATCCAGCCTTAATAAAGAAGGAAGTCCTATCATTTGTGACATTGTGGATGAATGTGGAAGACACTACGCTAAGTGAAATAAACCAGGCACAAAAAGACAAATACTGCATTATCATATATGTGAAATCTAAAA
Organism: Galeopterus variegatus; assembly: GCF_000696425.1. Taxonomy (NCBI): domain Eukaryota; kingdom Metazoa; phylum Chordata; class Mammalia; order Dermoptera; family Cynocephalidae; genus Galeopterus; species Galeopterus variegatus. The sequence goes on from NW_007742747.1 coordinate 430, forward strand.
AAGTCCAACTCATAGAAGTAAAGGGTAAAATGGTGGCCGCCAGAGGCTAGGGAAAGCAGGTAGGATTGCGGAAATACTTGATCAAAGGATACAAAATTTCAGTTAAACAGGAGAAATAAGTTCAAGATGTTTAGTGTACTCACATAGTGATTATAGTTAAGAATGTATTGTATTCTTGAAA
>NW_007742747.1:1122-8699 GCF_000696425.1 Galeopterus variegatus
TTCAAGATGTTTAGTGTACTCACATAGTGATTATAGTTAAGAATGTATTGTATTCTTGAAAACAGCATGGAGTAGATTTTAAATATTCACACCACACACAAAAAATAGGTATGTGAGGTAATGGATGTGTTAATTAGCTTAATTTGGCCATTCCACAGTGTATACATATATCAAAACGTCATGCTGTACACCATAAATATATAGAATTTTTATTTGTCAATTAAAAACCAACAAACAAGCAAACAGTTTGCTACAAAATTATAAAAATAGAAGAATCTAGATAAAGCTTGAGAAGGCATAACATTTTCCTTATTCTCTAAGTAAAGCCATAATATAATAAATAACTTTGTTCTATTGAAAAAAAAATTTAAAAAACAGATTAAAAACAGATACATATCTCAGATGATAGAGGACCAAGTATCAATAAGTAGATGGTGTCTTTACCGTTCACATTCTTATTTACCACGTCTTCTTCAACCAGATCTCTTATGGGCTTTGCCAATCTATTGGTATAGCTCCTGGCACCTGCCACTGTTTTGCTTAACTTTACTTCAAATTCTCCATTTAAAAGTCTTTTTGTCTATTAGAGCTGTTTTTCCTGAGAGTGTTTTCTTATGCTATGTTTATTTTTAATTTAGCCTGCATTTTTAAGATGTTTTTCTTTCACCTATTCCTGGGAATATATTTGCTTTCTCTAATAAAGCCAGCTCTTTCTCTTTTATACTGTAGCTAGATGCTTCTTGAAATACCAGACTGAGAGAAATGTTGAAGTGAATTTGAACATTCAGGATCTAGAATCTATTTGTGGACCAAAGACTCTGGCCCCTAGTAGACCAAGTAGCAGAAAATGCAGCTTGAGCATGTTTTGATTTTTTGTGGTGGGGAGAAAAGGCTTAAAATACAAACCCAGTTTTCTCAACCCAATGGTAAAGAGCCTACCAATCTCTATAGATAGGAATGTTATTAGGAAAAGAGTTAAATTCTTTTGGCTAATGAGAAGTCAGAACAGAAGTACCTCTAAGGAAGCTAGAAAAACGTTAGGAAATCTATTTATTTGTTCATTAACAAGTAATTCTCAAGTTTCTGCCCAGGGCCTAGAGTTTAAATAGTGTATGAACATTATGACACAGTATTCTGTAGCAAACGTTCTTATAAATTAGTATTTCAAGGGGAGAATAACGAAACAAAATACGGTGTCAAAGGCAATATTTGAGGAAGACAGAATTTTGAGCTTCTTTGATTTCTCACTTAAGATTTGAATATTAGAATAAATAGCTCAATAAGAAACAGGGTGTATTTTTCCCCCCAGTTACTTTCTAGCTTTATTCTAAGTACAAGCTTAGATGAAATTCTGCCTATTAAAAAAATAATGGGAAAATAGAAAGATCATTTTAAAAGATGCAGGTAGAAATTCAGAGTCAGCTGTTTTGAAATTTATGAACAGCAGTAGTAATTTAACTTGTGATGGGGATGATTTTACTCTGATTTCCACAAATGCTAATGTTCACATTTCAGTTATTAAAATTAATCTGACTCAATTATATTCTGCGGGCTTGTATTCAGCTGTACTGATTGATAATAGCAGCAAATATTAAGTATGGTTTTGTGATCTGTGACACTACATGGCTATTAATGCCAAATAGGCAAAGGTTGATAGAGTGTCCTTTTGACCCAAAATGCAAAACTCACTAGGAATTAATGGTAAATGATATTCTAAAGATAATGTCACTCATTTATTTGACAAATATTTATTGAGTCTGTCCATAGAATCATGCTTAAGGAAGAAAAAACATTTACTGAGTGCTTCAAAATATGCCGAGAACTGCTGGGGTTTTGCTTAACCTTTCTTATTTAATTCTTATGGCAATCACGTGAGAATAGGCATTATGATTACAGTTTACAGGTGAAAAAGTATAAATTCATCAAGGTTAAGTAGCTTTCTCCAAGTCAAACAGAGAATAAGCAGTGGAGCTGTAACTCATGTCTTTATCTTTTGTAATCCAAAATCTCCATTCTTTTCACTATGCCATGTTCCTAGTTACTGGGTAGATTCCAACCAGCATCAGACATTTTTTGTTCCTATTATTAAAAGGTTATAACGTAATTGAAAGTCAAGATATGCAAATGGTCTTTCATTCTACAAACATTTTTAAGCCTCTGCAATGAACAATGTTTTATAATGGTAGAGAAAAATACAATTTATTAATAAATACAGTTCATAACCCCTGTATTGAGAAATTTATGAATTAGTTTCCTTTGTTCTTTTATGAGCAAATACAATTATTTATGTTTTTTAAAAAACTACTTCAATAATATGCTTCTTCTTCATGACTATTAGCAATAAATTTGGTTTATGAAATTTTTCAAAGAGCGATCACCTTCTGATGCTTGCAAACTTAATAAAGGCATTGGATTTAACTTAAAACACAGGAGTTGTCTGTCCATAGAAGTGTTAAGTGGAAACCTAATTCATGAGTTTTCTGATTCTACCCTATGCATGTGCATACATATGTATGACCGTGAGATACTTTCTCTTAGGTTAAAATAGCCCAATTATTTTCATATGTCACTTGGGAATCAGTAGTGTGATTGCCGTGTTCAAAACGAACATCCTGATTTACATCCCCAAACTGGTTTCAATCCTAAATTTTTCATTTCAGTGAGTGGCAAGCAAAAAACTAGACATTATCTGATTCCTCCCTTTTGCTCTCCATGATCGTACCACCTTTATAATCCATTAATACATTCTTTCCATTCTACGTGTCCACAATATATACCACAAATACATATTTCTCTCCATTTTCACTCTCTCCACCTTAATCTCCCCCATACCACCTGTCATCCAGTCTATAGCAATAACCACCTAACTGATCACTCTGCTTCTGCTTCTGCCCCATCCCATATCTTCCTTATACTGTAGCCAATGCAATCAATGCATTTTTTTTCTTTCAAATATAACTCAGATATTGTCTTTTCTCTATTTGAGCACATAATAAAATTAAATTCATTCATTCATTGATTTCCAAGCTCTGAAATTCCATTGGTCTCAGAATAAAATCCAAATTTTTTATTCTATAGGAACCCATAGAAACTAATGCCTCTTTGCCCTTCATCTAATAAACATAGTTCAGTACACAGTAGCCATTTCTTTCAGTGTTGGGGTAGGTAAACCAAACACCCAAACTTCAACCAGCATCGCATATCTACATCTTGTTCACAAGGTTGTTTTATTTTATTTCACTTTTTGTATTTGCTAGTCTAGGCCAACCAATTAGGCAAAATTTATGTGTAATTATTTTTAAGACTGAATTAGTCCTGCTCATAGCCCTTAATGTACCAGGAAATCTGATACAAGGACTAATTCAAGGAAGAGGTTTGGTTTGGAGTAGAGACTTTAGTTGGAATCTTGCTTCCACCACTCCCTAACTGTGTACTTAGTTATTTTATTTCTCTGAGTTTTGGTTTCTTAAACTTTAAACTGGCAATAATAAACACATACTCTACAAAAGTGGTGTTTGGGTTAGAAGTAATTACATCCCAAAACAGGAACTTGGAATAGGATTTCAGCACATGTGAGTTCTCTTTTTCTTTCCTTACCTTATAACTTACAAGCCAAAATTAAACTTTTCTATAGCTTAGTAGTGGTCACTTAATTTTATCTTCTAAACTATGCTTAATTAATTAAACAACAATGCTTTTGTAAAGCCACCAATTGCTTCATCAATAATCTCACATCAAACTTTTTTTTTTTTTTTTCATTTCCAATTCTGAGGTTTTCTCCTTTAGTATGCTAGGAACAGCAGTGTGACATAAGGTATAAACACCCCATGAAATCAGGCAGAGTTGCTCACATCTTACATTTCAACTCTGCTGGGAGCTGGTACTGAAGAATAGCAGGGGACTTCCCCTTTGATTGTTTTGAGATATGTTGAGGCTGCAAATACATGCTCTTTGGCAGGGTTTTTGTTTGGTTTTGGTTTTGGTTTTTTGACTTTTTGTTTTGTTTTGTTTTAACTTGAATACAAGCATTTTTCATAACTCACCTTAGTTCCAGAGACTGAAAAATCCATCAGTTCTAGGAGGAGAGTGAGATATACCACATTTTAAGGCACGATATATTCCTTAAGACATCTTAGAGCCTATTTTAATGCAATGATCTCTTTTGAAATGAGAGTGACTTGATAACAAAGTCAATCAGTTAGGTTATTGTCAGGTCCATGTGTAACTCACTTTGGAGCTTCCTGGTATTCTTTCCTTGTCAGCTCTGCTCAGGGGTCTAGAGCTATATGATCAGAGTCACATCTTGATAACCATTAGGAGGCACAATAGTCTATTAGAATGATGAAGAATAAATTCATTCAAGAAGGCTTAATGTTCAAATATTATGGGGTCAGAATGTGATATGGGTACTCTTATAACAGGAAGAAGCATTAATGCATGGGGAAAAAATGTAAACCCTATGATCTTCCCTTCATACCTCTGGGAAGACAGACATTAACTTGATAACATCAAATTTTCCACCCAGAATCCACCAGTTTTGCAAACCTCTCATTAGTGGTGGGGGTGGGGGTGGGGTGGGAATGATGTATTAATTTTAATGGACCCCAAGTAAAGGTTTACATGTTGCATTTTTAAAACCACCTGAATTTTTATTAATGAAGGGTTATTTTAAAAGTCATAAAAATGCCAGAAATTATGAGAGGTGTAGAGTTTAAAATAAAAACAGAGTAGAAACAAACAAGTCGAGCAAAGGAATAATTTATTGTTACATTTGTTCATTTACTTGTTTATTATTTACTTTGAATATTTTGGCTACAGGTACAGAGGCTAAAGATAAAACTGAAATCAGAAACCAAAATCAGAGTGAAATGATTACAATATTTGAACAATGTATTGATGTCTGGGCTTCCAAAACAAAATAGGAAAGGGGACTGTACATAAGGGCTTACATAGGTTTTATCATCTGATAAGAAAAAGCTTACAAGATCTTTAGAAGAAAGTTTTCTTGGCACTAAAGACTGAAAATAGGTTATTCTGTGAATAATATTTTTCTGTAACAAAGCATTATCAAGATGTGACAGTAAAGAGCATGGACTTCAGAACACGTTTCTTGAGTTCAAGGTCTCCAGTCTTGACTCAAGATTCAGTTTCCACATTTGTGAAATGGCAATAATAGCAACTTCTATCTCATGGGACTTTTATAGAGATTAAATGGAAATTAAATAAAATGAATGTAAGTTTTAAGAAAAATGTAATATAAGTATAAAGAGCTTAGAACAGACTTGGTATATATTAAACACTATATGTGATACCATGATGATGATTATTATTACTATTACATAAAGGCTTAGAATGAAAATCAGCAGTTTTGTGCCACAAACCTCTCCTGTCTAATCCAGCTCCCAAAGGATCCTCATTTTTTAACTATGTCTGTGCTTAGTGCTTCTGGTTGTAAAGTTTACAGTGCTAAGTAACATCCTAACATTTGATTTATCAACCCATATACCTACCTGCCCACCTTTTCTTCCACCACTCCTGTGTCACTATTTTCGTTTCTCCACTGAGCAGCTCTGCAACCTCAAGGAGCGTATGTCTAACCATCCACTACTTTTTCATTCAATCCAGACAGTATTCCTTGATTCTTAGGTTAAGGATAATAAGTCATATTAAGGAAACTCTCTTTAATCATTATAAAAAAGTTGAAAAACATAGGTTACTCAGAAATTGTTTATATTAACCTCATATAAATAATAATGGCCTAGCACAAAATTACTTGCAAAATTTCTGCAATACCTAAGCCAGCAATATTAAGAATGCTTTGCTTTCTGATGATGAGACCTACTAGGAGAATTTCATGACAAAAGAGAGAAACAGGTGAGCTCACTTGAATATTATTCAGTTTAACCATGTTTTGACAGTAAACAAACCACATGCAGTTTAAGATCATAGTATAGATATTATGAATGATTGATTGAAGAGAAATGCATACATTTGGATTATCAAACTTTTGAATGGAAGGTTTAACTTTCTGTATGAAGAAGAGAAAGGATATGAAGTGTAGTGATGTTTGCAACTTATTTTGAGATGCATGGAAAGTAAGATAAATCACTGGATGGGCAGATGGAAAGAAAGAAAAATGGGTATGTGATAAAGTGATGTATCAAAATGTTAACAATTGTAGCATTAAGTGGTAGGTGTATGAGTGTCCACTATATGAGGGTACTTCAAAAAGCTCAAGGAAGAATAGAAAGAAAGGACAATACAAATCTTTCCAGGAACTTTTTGAAGGCCCCTCACATAATTCTTTCAACTTTTCTGCCTGTTTAACAATATTTATAATAAGATGTTGGGGAAAAAATAGAAATTCCTGATCTTCTTCTATCAACATTGAAATGCACTGAGATAGTTTGTATGAATGCTACATTTATATATATATATATATACATATATATATATATACATATATATATATGTATATATATATGTATATATATACACACACACACACACACACACACATACATATACAGAGAGAGAGAGCGCGCTGCATTTTTTTCAGTAAAATAATAATAAAATACCTGTTTAAAATCTGAATACTCACTCTGAGGCCCTAAAAGTCTTTATCATAAAACAGAAATTAAAAATCTCTGTCTTGCATATTTTTAAGGTAGAGATTAACCATTAACCATTTTAGCCATTGCCAATTCAATGGCTAAAAAAATCCCAGTGTGGCTTCTATGTGCGATATAATTTTTAATAACATTGCCTTCTAGCAATCTCCTAGAATAATGAGTTTGCATCAAAATTTACCTACCCCCCCCAAAATTGCATATATTGACCTGTAAATAGATTTTCTTAATTTTTTTTTTCAATGTTAGGTAGTATCAGTAAAGGCCAATAACTTGAGATTTAGTTTAGTATCAAAGTGTGAAGACCTCTTAATCCAGATTGAGAAAAGAGCATTTCAAGAAGAAAAATTAAAGGTAGGCATATCTTCGGAGGGCTGCGTCTGGCATAGAAATACAGAAATATGAGGCTTGTTTAGCAAATAGCCAGTAGCCAAGTAGAGTCAGAGTAGGATATGAAGGGAGAAATTAACAAAAAAGGAAAAAAAAGTTGGATCTAAGAAGGTGGGAGGAAAGGGTCTCAATTAGAAATCGTGATCACTAATTTAGACTTTATTCTGCATGTTGTAAGAAACCACCAAAATTTTTAAGCAAAAGGTGTGACTAGATTTATAGTTTAGAAAAGTAACTATCCTAGATACAGAATGATCTGGAGAAAAGATGAAACTAAAGTCAGAGGATTCAATTAGTTGGAAGTTGTTATTTTCTTTCAATATTTCATTCTACCTTTTTTGACTCCTTCAATTCTATGTTTCTGGGAAAGGCACTAGTACCAATTTATTTGTGCAAATGTATACGATATATGTGTGTGTGGGTATGTCTGCATGTATGTATGTTGTGTGTGTATATTGGATAGAAAGGGTTTCAGTCATTAACAGAATCCCCTGAGAAGCTTGTTATAAAAATGCAGGTTCCAGGGTTCTACTCCAGACTTAGAAACTACAGAGATGG
>NW_007742747.1:9699-16476 GCF_000696425.1 Galeopterus variegatus
ATTGAGAAAAGAGCATTTCAAGAAGAAAAATTAAAGGTAGGCATATCTTCGGAGGGCTGCGTCTGGCATAGAAATACAGAAATATGAGGCTTGTTTAGCAAATAGCCAGTAGCCAAGTAGAGTCAGAGTAGGATATGAAGGGAGAAATTAACAAAAAAGGAAAAAAAAGTTGGATCTAAGAAGGTGGGAGGAAAGGGTCTCAATTAGAAATTGTGATCACTAATTTAGACTTTATTCTGCATGTTGTAAGAAACCACCAAAATTTTTAAGCAAAAGGTGTGACTAGATTTATAGTTTAGAAAAGTAACTATCCTAGATACAGAATGATCTGGAGAAAAGATGAAACTAAAGTCAGAGGATTCAATTAGTTGGAAGTTGTTATTTTCTTTCAATATTTCATTCTACCTTTTTTGACTCCTTCAATTCTATGTTTCTGGGAAAGGCACTAGTACCAATTTATTTGTGCAAATGTATACGATATATGTGTGTGTGGGTATGTCTGCATGTATGTATGTTGTGTGTGTATATTGGATAGAAAGGGTTTCAGTCATTAACAGAATCCCCTGAGAAGCTTGTTATAAAAATGCAGGTTCCAGGGTTCTACTCCAGACTTAGAAACTACAGAGATGGTTCATTAGGTAGACATTCTGAGCATTCCTAACAAGCATGTTACACAAGATGATGTACCTGTAAACGAACTTTAAGCAAGGATTCTACACTGATCACTTCATAAGGGAAACATCTGTCCTGCCTTTGGCTTGATGTTTCACTGAATTTTTATGAAAAGTACAATTTGATGTCTGATTTGAGCTGTCTCAGAAATTAGTGCTTAAAAGAGATTTGCCTGAGGCGCTGCCATGTAAGAATTAACAATGACTTCATTAACACAATGTGGTGGTATTTAAAGTAATCAGCAGAGAGAAAACACAGCCAGTTTCTATTTCTTGGGAGTGCATGCAGTGAGCACCTCACCCCTGAATTATTGTGTTTTACCACTAGGAAACTATGGAAGTCTAAGCTCCTTGAGGACGGGGTGGTGTCCATACTGAAATAGACAGTAGCCTTAATACCTAATGCTATTAATACCATCCTTGTTGTAAAGATAGACACACATCCCTTCAGTATTATTTATCCTCTCATTCACTCATTCATCCAGTCAGTCAATACCAATGATACTAATTTAATACCTAATGCTATTAATACCATCCTTGTTGTAAAGATAGACACACATCCGTTCAGTATTATTTATCCTCTCATTCACTCATTCATCCAGTCAGTCAATACCAATGATACTAAGATCTAGCAGGAGGATTTAATGAGAACTAAAATTAGAAGGGTATAAAAACTCAGATGATTGAGGCTTGCTGGGATGAGGCATGTGTGTCTAATTTAGAAGAACAATTTAGTTCTTGAAGGAAGTTTACTTATCACAACACAATGAAAGCATCTCTCACTGCTAACCCCAAGCCCAAGAAGTGAGTTGCCTTTTGCAGTTTTAGGAAATGAGACACCTGGCCAGGGACTATCAGGTACTTCTGAATAAGTGATTAAATCTCCTTCACCATGAGACAAAAAACTAGTGTTAGAAATGTAGAAATGATGCTTCAAGGGTAAACATGCTTCAAAGAGACCTCACTGATGGTGAGTAGAAACCTGAGAAATGTGGAATATAATTCCCTACAGGTGAGAAGACCTCAGAAACGTGGTGGCAAATTAAAGATCAGCACAAATTCTTGGACAATCCTGTCTCCTAGAGGTGTGATCTATGCCCCATTCCCTTGAATCTGGGCAGGCTATGGGGCTGCTTTAACTCATAGACAGTGATGTTGCACTAGATTTTGGGCCCTGGTTTTAGCAACATGTTCTACCTCTCTGTCCCCGGAATACACTTGGAACCCAGAGCCCCAATTACCCAGAAGTTGCCCTGCTGTGAGATAGTGCAAGCTACCCACATAAGAGGTCAGACAGGGAGAGGGACAGGGAGAGAGACAGACAGACACAGAGAGAGAAGGAGAGGTCCGACCCAGCTCCCCATTGTTCCAGCCCCTACCATTTGAGTCATCTCAGCAAAATTATATCTTGGGGTCATTTGTTCCACAACAACAGATAACCTATGGGGAATCCTGTGAGGAATGGCTGCTAAGGAAAGGCCTTGAGAGATCAGGCAAAAGATTCCCATGGTCTGAACCCATGAAGGAGGAAACAGTTCCCTAAGGAAGTCTCCTACTTTCATTGAGGTCACCCAGGCCTGTGGCAAAGAGAATGGCAGTAGTGACCACTAACACAAAAGACCAAGGGAAGGGAAAGCAACCTAGGAAGATGACCACCACTACACTGCCCGCCAGCCTATGTGGAGGGAGGCCTGAACCAGGTTTAGGTGAAGTGAAACAAAGAATGTTGCATTTTGTATCCGAGCATAGGCAATAATCACCGATTATAAATGGACTAAGTTGTCTCTCTCACTTCCTTGAAGGAAGAACATGGGAAAACCATAAGACCCTCTACTTCTGCTTCTATAAAATGGGAAAAACTCCCACCCTACCTAGTTTGAAGAGTTATTGTAGGATCATGAAATAATGAACATGAAATCACTTTAAAAACTACAGATAGCATGCATATGCAATAAATAACTGAAACTATGATAACCACCTAATTACTTTATTATATGCTCTCAAATATGTTTTGAAACAAAAGGAAAGGTAATCCCCTTGCCTTCTGTGTACATGCTTACGCACATGCATACACACACACACGTATGTATATGCACCTCCTTCTCCTTAGACATCTCTATACCTTTGCACAAATTTTCATCGATGAATGATGGACCTAATTGATAAAATGATCTCAGAACCTAAGGCAACAAGGACGGGGGGTGGGAATGGAGTCATTTATTTATTAGCACAATGCTAGATGTTTTTATGCATTTATCTCATTAAATCCTCATTAAAGTTAATAATCTAGATAATATTATTATCCCCTTTGTACAAATGAGCAAACTGAGGCCTGAATAGGTTAGTTACTTTGCCCAGAGTCACATACTAGTAAGTGGTAGAACTGGGTTTAAACACCACTGTGTTTAACCCCCAAACCCTGAGCTCTGTTTATGTCTCATCGAATAAAACAATAATAATAATAATACAGAGCAATGAAAAGTTTTGCTTTAAGCCTTGAAAAAATTTTTTCACCCTACTATGGCCAAGCACAGGTATCTCAGTGGCCCCCAACATCACCATGACAACTGATCCAACCCGAGACTACCATTCCTTTAATGCACTCCAAATTACTTCTGTGGCTGGGGGTGCTCCAGGCCTTGCTAGCCTTGTAAATTAAACAGAGAGCCAGTCAGAGCAATAAGTAAACTAATTTCCACTAAATGTCTGGACTCATCATCTTATGGTGTGCAGATCTGAATTTCTTGGTTCAGCCGATGCAGAGAAAGCCTGCCAAGGATCGAAGTGAGGACAGTGCAAGAAATGAGAGTCGAAAATAGAACAAAAAGTTCAGCATCCTGTCGGATGAGACACAAGTTTGCTTTTCTTCTGTTTTTTCCCCCTTCTCATTCTTCCTTCCAACACAGAAATGCATCCTGGACTTCCTGTGTGAAGCTTGCAAGGGTTAACCCTCAACCTGCTGAGCCATCCCTTCTGTGTACCCCAGTGCACCATGGGAAATTCAGCCATGTGATTCAAAGGGATCCTCTCTCCATCAATCCTGCAGGGAATGAAGAAGTATGAAAGAGAGAAAATATTAAATCTGACACAAAAAGTAAATTTTTTTCTTTTTGTCTTTTTTTTTTTTTTTCATGTCCAGCAATGGATCGCAACCCTCAGTGTTGCACCCGCACCTCGCTCAGCCAATGAGCGGGAACTGGTCTGTATGTGGGATCCGAACCCTCGGCGGGAGCGCCGCAGCGCTCCCAAGTGGCGCACTGTAGCAGTGCGCCACCGGGCCGGCCCCCAAAAGTAAATTTTTAACTACTTTCTGAGGATGGTGAATCAATGAAATAACCTATGTTGTCTACTGAACAACTGGAGTTGAGTTTGGTTGGGTGAGTTTAATTGGGTAAGTTTGAGAGGAGGTGCAAAAGACAGCTGAAAAGCTATACTTAATAATGAGGAAGAAGGTGAGGGTCATCTTGGCAGGAGAAAGGAAATAAAAAGAGAAGATTCCATGATGTGACTCTTTTCTCATGACTTCCATAATCTTCAGCAAATCTACTAATCTCACAAAATGCTCCATGTGAATGGATTCCTCATACAAACTGATGGAAGAATTAAGTTTTGTGAAACAAAACAGAAAATACGTGTACCAATACTGGAAAGCAAATAAGCAGGGGCCATAAGAGTAGATGCCCTCAAGAATTACTGCAAATACAGGCCAGGTCTTTAGACTTCTACAGAGCCTGAAATCCATAGTTAGATCCAATTTTAATTTGATTTGTTAGAGGGAAGGAGTCCTACACATCATGTATGGATTACATGTGAAAATACTTGAGATTTCTCATGCATTAATCTTTTCATTCATTCACTCATCACTGACTGCAGGTACCATGCTAGACAAACTGAGTAGAGAAATAAAGTCATAGTCCCGTATTGTCAGTGCTGTGATTGCTGTACGTTTTGGTACAGAGGTGAAACAAAAGGCAGAATGCTCATTTCTTCCTGTGTAAAAGACTTAATGGGGGAGATGACACTAAGGCTGAGATAGAAAACTGATTAGGAGTTAATTAACAAGGATGAGAAAGAATTTCTAAAGAGGAATAGCACAAAGCAGGTATGGAATCATGAGTTGCCCCAGGGTTGAGGCAAGAGGTTGAGAGTGGTTGAGTGTCGGGTCAATAAAGAATGCAGCAAAATTTGCTACTAGAGATGATCACAGGAGAAAGGAAATAAAAAGAGAAGATTCCATGATGTGACTCTTTTCTCATGACTTCCATAATCTTCAGCAAATCTACTAATCTCACAAAATGCTCCATGTGAATGGATTCCTCATACAAACTGATGGAAGAATTAAGTTTTGTGAAGCAAAACAGAAAATACGTGTACCAATACTGGAAAGCAAATAAGCAGGGGGCATAAGAGTAGATGCCCTCAAGAATTACTGCAAATACAGGCCAGGTCTTTAGACTTCTACAGAGCCTGAAATCCATAGTTAGATCCAATTTTAATTTGATTTGTTAGAGGGAAGGAGTCCTACACATCATGTATGGATTACATGTGAAAATACTTGAGATTTCTCATGCATTAATCTTTTCATTCATTCACTCATCACTGACTGCAGGTACCATGCTAGACAAACTGAGTAGAGAAATAAAGTCATAGTCCCGTATTGTCAGTGCTGTGATTGCTGTACGTTTTGGTACAGAGGTGAAACAAAAGGCAGAATGCTCATTTCTTCCTGTGTAAAAGACTTAATGGGGGAGATGACACTAAGGCTGAGATAGAAAACTGATTAGGAGTTAATTAACAAGGATGAGAAAGAATTTCTAAAGAGGAATAGCACAAAGCAGGTATGGAATCATGAGTTGCCCCAGGGTTGAGGCAAGAGGTTGAGAGTGGTTGAGTGTCGGGTCAATAAAGAATGCAGCAAAATATGCTACTAGAGATGATCATGGACAAGATATGGCAGACTTTCCCTGCGACATAAGGAGATGAACGATAAGGGAGCCACTGGAAGAATTCAAGAAGAGTTGAGCGAGAATGTAAAATAGTCCAACTTTAACTTTTTGAGGCTTAATATAGCTACAAAGTAAGAGGCTGATGCTGAATTATGGCTGACTGCTGGGCAACAGCCTGGGAAAGCTGGTACAGTAAGATCTCAAACTTATGAGATGCAAGTCTTTGGAAGACTGAAAGAAGCCCTAGGTAAGCAGCAAGAGAGCATTCTCCTGCACCATGGCCCCAAGAATAAGAATGTATTTCTGCCATGCTTATGATTTCATCTGGAGTAGGGAATAGTGGGTTTCTTGAATGTCTCACATGGACTACCAAGTAGTTATTTTTATTGTCATCTGTCTTACCAATAGACATTTCAGCCCTTCCAGGCTCCTCTAGCACTCCCCTGTCCGTCTCCCAAAGTTTGAATTTCTACATCTGAAAGCTGAAATCCCCACAGGAAGTAGATTTTGTTTGGCTTTCTTTTGACACTTTCTATCCTCTGTACCTTCACCATTCTGTAAATTCATACCCAGTGGCTTATCACATCCTGACTTTCAATCCTCAGATTTACAAATTGAGTTCAGTATTTCTATAATGCCTAGAAAGTCACAAGTCCTGTAGTCATCTTGGGTCCAAATCCAGTATCAAATCATGACTAGACTTGTCCATATGAGAGACCTATAGCATTGGATAAAATTGGATATTATAGCCATTTAGGTCAAAAGAGAGAACCAGAGATAAAGATGGTCACATTCCATTCATCATCTAATTTGTACTAAATACCAATTGTTGAGTCTTTGCTCAGTATTGAATGGAAGTCCCAACAGCCTAGCTGAGTCCATTAAATTTCTAAAATGTCCCACTTGGGCCTTCATACCCAGAAATACCTTCCTCAGTACGTACATGCATTTCTAATTAAAGGGAGATAGTCTGATATCCTTTAGATATGAATTTGGTAAAAACTTTGAGATTTCTGTCATTCTAAACAAAGGTATAAAATTATCAATCTTAGTAAATAAATATTAATTCAGCAAATGATTGAACAAAACAGTATTAAGGAAATGAAAATAAATGTTAGCACCATCCTAAGTAATATAAACAAGTAATATACTATCACTCA
>NW_007742747.1:17730-18452 GCF_000696425.1 Galeopterus variegatus
TTAGATATGAATTTGGTAAAAACTTTGAGATTTCTGTCATTCTAAACAAAGGTATAAAATTTTCAATCTTAGTTAATAAATATTAATTCAGCAAATGATTGAACAAAACAGTATTAAGGAAAATGAAAATAAATGTTAGCACCATCCTAAGTAATATAAACAAGTAATATACTATCACTCACTTGAAAGCAAAACTTTGGTTTTAAAAAACACCTAGAAACCATCTATTTAATTACAATGACATCAAATAGTAGAGATTTAAGATTTAAACCAAAGTCATAAAATCTCACATTTTATCTTTCTATAGTAGACATTCTTTAATAATTATCATAGTAGTAAGTGCTAACACTTATTTATCACCCACATTTAAGCATGCTTGAAGTGCTTGCCTAAGGTATCGAGCAGCAAACCCAGGCCTCAAACCCAAGCCTATGGTATTCTAATGTACATGCACATAGTCATTTACATTGCCTTTCCCTAATTCTCTGGCTATAATGAACGCCCCTTTGATATTACTGCATATTAATTTAATGGAGTCTGAACACTGAGACCGAACAGAGAGGAACACAAGATTTTATCTTAAAACTTGTCTTCAGGGCCGGCCCGGTGGTGCACTGGAGAGTGCACCACTTGGGAGCGTGGCGGCGCTCCTTCCGAGGGTTCGGATCCCATGTGGAGACCAGTTCCCACTCACTGGCTGAGCGTGGCGCGGGCGCAACACA
>NW_007742747.1:20452-20760 GCF_000696425.1 Galeopterus variegatus
TTTTATGGAGTGATCATTTAGCTTGTTTTATAGCATTCATTCTATTTCTCTTTTACTTGCACTCTTAAAAGTGGTATAGCAAGTGACAGAGTGATGGAGGTGATTATGACAATTGTCCAGGCCCCAAAGAGATCGAATCCCATACTCCAGTTAGCTCTGCATAGCCCTAGGATCATAGCCTGATCCTAAACACAGTCAGTTAGAACAGGCTGACAGCTCTGTATTAGAAGGGGGGGGGCGGACATAAGGAGAGAGAGACAAGACAGAGAGAAGAGAGAAAGGAGGAGAAGGCAGAGGAGGAGGATGTG
>NW_007742747.1:21089-24770 GCF_000696425.1 Galeopterus variegatus
GGAGAGAGAGACAAGACAGAGAGAAGAGAGAAAGGAGGAGAAGGCAGAGGAGGAGGATGTGGGGCAAGAGGAAAAGAAAAATTATTTTACACAGGGAACTCAAAAGAACCCCTGACTGGCCAAAAAGTACTCAAATCTTGTGGATAGGGAACATTCCTAGAACAATGCTTTTACCCTATTTCAGAAATCTTAAAAGGGAATTTGTTGCCTAAAAACTAAGTTCTCTGGCATAAATTTATCTGATAATGAGAATAATAGCTGGATAACAAAATGTGGAAGAAACAACTCAGGCTCTAGGATCAGACTTCCTGGATTCCAATTCCCAATCCACTATTTATCACTTATTAGTTATGGGGCCTGGACAAAATATTAACTATCTATGAATCTCAGATGCTTTATCTTTAAAGCAAGAACAGTAAGTATAGTCACCTTTCTAAATTACCTGATAATTAGTTAAAATGACACTTGTAAGCTGCTGATTGTCTGACACCAATCAACTGACCAGTAAATGTCAGCTCTGATTACCCATTGTGAATTGAACACCTAGCATGTGCTCTGAGGTACATTACAGCTAATCCTTACAAAATTCATTCTCTCATTAGACTGAGCATAGTCTTTTTCTCAGGATCATGCAATAAACAGACAACAGAGCCATCTGATTTCAAAACCTGCATGTCTTCTAGTATATCACTGTCCCCAAAATAAGACACGATTAACAAAAGCAATTAGGAAAAAAATTAACAAAAGCATGATGATGTCACAAAACCTGTTTGTAAGGTAGAAAGGAGACGGCAAAAGAATCACCTTCTACAGCAAGAGCAGGCTTTATGGAAGGACAAAACTTGAGAAGGGCTCCTCTGGCCACCAGTAGTAGTTGGCAAGCAAAAGGGGCATCTCGTACAGGCTGAGGGTTTCTTTTACGGGCAAAAGGACAGGAAGGGGCAGAAACAACAGAAGAAAGGTGGACAAAAAACGGTGGAGGCAGGTGTCGTCAGAATGGGAAAATGACACTTAATCATTCATCTTGTTCTAGTTCAGTGGCCTCATCAAGATGGCGGTCCTCCTTAAGATGGTGGTACTGGCCTCCTGCATCCCTCACTCTTGGCCTGAGACAAAATAAATAACACTAATTTAGAACATTTAGACGTTTGTGGGGTGATTTATTTTTCTACCACAACTACACTTCAGAAGTGATGTAATGATTTACATAGTTGCTCTCCACTCAGTTAATTCAATACAGTAAATGGATCTGACACTCCTTTTCGTTTGTGGGGTGATTTATTTTTCTACCACAACTACACTTCAGAAGTGATGTAATAATTTACATAGTTGCTCTCCACTCAGTTAATTCAATACAGTAAATGGATCTGACACTCCTTTTAAAAGAGTCTTCATGAATCAGGAAAAAATAAGAAAAATAATGAGAATAAGTAAAACTCAGATGAAGAGATTTAGTAAAAATGTCTAGATATGGAAAATAGAAACTTTCTTAAGGCCAAACAAACTTTCAAAGTCATGGAATCCAACAGAAAAAAAATAGCATCAAACATTTCAAAAACAGATTTTTTTTTAATCTAAAGAAAAGTTAAATATTCACTTTGATTAATTAGGTGCTTAAAACTGGATAACATAGCCACACTTCCCAGTGACTGTACAACAATGAACTCCAAATGGCAACTCATTTGCAATAGAGCTCTGGATCGCATTCGATGTTTGCTGAGTTTGTTGTAATTAACGTCTCTGCACTGAATGTCAAAGGAATTAATAAAGATTAGCCTCTGATTATAAAGAGCTGCCTATCATGGTTATTATGTTAACATGCAAAAACAACTTGCTTTATTAAAGCATTTGTTTTTGAATTGTCAACTGCAATCTGTAAACCAATGAGTTGCATTTTTCAGGATCAAGGATCTCATCTAGGTCGTTGGTTTTCTCAGTGGAGCTGTGTTCCATAATTCTGTTATTCAAGCAGATGATCAATTTTAAAAGGGTAGAAAACTGAAACTCCCTAAACAAGACCTTGACTTTGTCCATTACCCCATGCAGGGTAATGTTTATACTTACCTAAATAAATTGGAAATTATTTTTGCTCTTTGAAATGTAGATCGTGTCACTAATTATAGTCTAATTTAGAACTAAAAGACATAAAATTTATTTTTTTATTGGCAAATTGTCCTTTGGATAAATGCCATAATATTTGTCCAAATTGACAGAACAGATATTTATGAAAATTAAAGTTACCAACTTGAGAATTTTTAAAGATTGAAATTCCTGAGCAAAATGCCTTACAAAATAGTTAAATTTCTTCAGATTTAAAATGATTATTAATATTATGAAACTGGACACCTGAATAACAAAGTAAAAAGTGATTCCAACAGGACAATGGTATACTTAAGTCAAAGGAACAGCTGATAATACTAAATAATTATCAAACTCCAGAGAACAAAATTCTTTCAGGTTTTAGAAGGATAATCAAGTTTAGATATTATGCCAAAAAAGGAGAAAAGTATATTTTTCATATATGCATGCAGCCAGCTGGCCATCAAAAGATAATTTACTTCTTTCTTTCAACACAAGATGATGCATGTGAAATGTGCATCAGATTTTGCCTGCATTGTAAACTCTTCAGTCTTTGTCAAGTTCTTAAGAGAGAAATAATAGAAACAGAGCTTTGAAGCTTCAGTACAATATGATTTGAGGCAGGGAAAGCAGGCAAACTACCAAAGTACGGCTCACTTGAACTGGCCATGAAAAGAACTTTTAATATAATACATAATATAAGAATGCTATATACTTGCTATGAAAACAAACAAAGGTCTTTTATTATGTCTTCCTTTCTCTTGTTTGAAAAATCCTTCTATCCCAGGAGATGCTTGCTGTTTTGACTTCTATTCACATATCACCCAGAAAACTTCCACTTTACATCAGTAGGAATCTTTTACAAAATGACAGTAAAACCAGGCAAACAAAATCTATATTTGGTAGGAAAATTAGTCACAACAAATTTCTATCCACTATTAAGCATGCCTTGCTCTCAGGCTGCCATTCCTTTGCTAGTATTACTTCTGATTTCTGAAATATTTGGAATTCTGAAAAGAAAATCCAATTTCTGAATTCGCCGTTCTTCTCTTCCTTAAAGCACAATTTCAAATGCCCCTTGCCCTGATAAATCTCCCTAATCTCTCCCCAGGGAGACCTCTGCATACAAAAGTGTATTAATGCTTATGTTTATTAGAACTGTTTGTTTATGCTTCTGCATACTTTAGCTTAATTTAGAGCTAGAAGTTCTGATCATATTTGCATCTAAGTATCCCAGACACAATAGGCACTAGCCTCTGTTCACTGAATAAAGTAATTTCTTAAATTCAGAATAGTTTAACAATAACTCAACTAAACTGGAACAGCCTGCCCTAAAATAACATATTACAAGTTTTTAAATTTGCTTCGATTATCATTTTAGAGTACTGTACTTACTAAAGAATTAAAATAGTGGTTCTCAAACCTTTTGGTCTCAAAAACCCTTTACATTACTAAAACTAATTGAGGTCCCCAAAAGTTTTTGTTTATGTGGATCATATCTGTTGATATTTACAATGTTAGAAATTAAAAATAAGAAGTTGTTTTCTCCACAACCTCACCAGCATTTATCATTCAGAGTCTTTTGGATTTTAGCCATCCTAA
>NW_007742747.1:25890-27079 GCF_000696425.1 Galeopterus variegatus
TTCTCACTTATTGGTGGGAGCTAAAAATTAATAAATAAATTCACATACACACACACACACAAAAAAAAAACGGGGGGGTGCAGGGGAAGAAGATATAACAACTATAATTCCTTGAAGTTGATACGACAAGCAAACAGAAGGGACATTGTTGGGTGGGAGGGAGGAGAGGGAGGAGGGAGGGACGTTTTGGTAAGGGGCTACAATAATCAACCACAATGTATATCAACAAAATAAAATTTAAAAAATAAATAAATAAGAAGTTGTTAAAATACAAGAAAAAGGATATGCATTTTATATAATGTATAAAATAAATGTACATTTTATACTGATTTCGCCATTAGAATAGTGTTGTCATCACATATTATGTAGTCACTTGAAAACATCACTATACGTTCATTGGAAAATAAGAGCAAGAAAAAAAGTGTGTGTGTGGGGGGGTGTATACATACATATATATATAATCTTAGAATTATTATGAAAATAATTTGGTTTCTTACACCTTCAAAAAAAGTATTTTGTGGTCCTTCAGTGTGCCCAGACCATCCTTTGAAAATCATTGCAGCAGACTTATAAAGCTAATAGATAACTAATATTTTTATTTCACTTTACACTTTCACAGTAACTTTTCATGCATTATCTCATGTGATGTTCATAACAACTCTGAAAAGGAGTATAGCAAACTGGGAAATCAAGACTTGGCTTAGGGCTGGCCATTTAGCTCAGTTAGAATGCAGTGGTATAACACCAAGGTCAAGGGCCTAAATCCCCAAACCAGCCAGACGCCAGAAAAAAAAAAAGAAAAAAAAATTTTTTTAAAACTTCATTTAAAGAGCTTGCTAAAAGACACATGATAAGCCTTAGAACCAAGTTTTAAATGAAGATTTCTGACTTCAAATCCTTTATCCTTCATACAACATTTAAATGTTGCCTTTCACTGCACTGGAGCCTTGGAGAGGTCCTTAGGGAAATAATAAATATTTTCAGTTTTTATGAATTTTATTCTTTGGGTTATATTTAATATTCTCATTATTTATTATGTTACTCAAACTGTGTCAGCTCTGGACAGCGTAAGCTCTTTCAGGAGAATAGTTCTGTGTCGTTTTGGCATATATATATGCACACACATACACATACACATACATATATACATGCGCTTTTTTTCTTTTTTATTTCCCCTTTGCTTTTGAGC
>NW_007742747.1:28029-29255 GCF_000696425.1 Galeopterus variegatus
ACACACATACACATACACATACATATATACATGCGCTTTTTTTCTTTTTTATTTCCCCTTTGCTTTTGAGCCCTGCAAGATGTTCCAGGCTCATCCTGTATTTTCTCTGTCCTAGCACTAATATCAGACATTTCTTCAAGGAGTCTGGCTTCTTTGACTGGACAGTGCTGTTTAGAAACCAAGATATGGAGTCTAGATGTGCATGTTTCTACTGAGGTGTCACCGCTTCTGGGCCCTCTTAGCAGAGAGCAGATAGAGCTACAAAATATATGCATGTATGCTGACCCATGTATACACACATACCTAAACTTATCTATCTATCTATCTATCTACCTATCTACAATTATCTATCTATAAATATGAATTCATATGGACATCTCTGACTATAATCTAGTACCAGTGAGATTATTCTAGCCTTCTCCTCTTGCTCATTTGTAAATTCTTTCTCTGACCATAAAAAGCTACATTATGTTTTTTTTGTTTGTTTGTTTGTTTGTCTTTTTTGTGACCGGTAAGGGGAGCACAACCTTTAGTGTGGTGTCGCCCGCACCGCACTCAGCCAGTGAACATACCGGCCATTCCTATATAGGATCCGAACCCGTGGTGGGAGCGTCGCTGTGCTCCCAGCACCGCACTCTCCTGAGTGCGCCATGGGGCCGGCCCTACATTGTGTTTTTAGTCATTATATCTTTCTAATCTATTAATAGGTGTGTTCTCAACATTAACTTTGGAATTTCAGATACATTTTCCCATAGGTAAATTATACATGGGAGTCAGGTTCCCAGGCTAGCCTACAGAAACCTACTAAGCCCTGGTGCAGGACTTAGGACTCGCTTTCACATTTTATAGTCAAATTTAGCACTATCAAATCTCAGCTTGTTCTATCACCATTAATACTATAATTACTAACACATCTCACATTTTAATAAAATTTCTCATTTTACAAAGTGCTTACGCATAAATCATCTCACTTAATCCACATAAAAACCAAAAGAGCTGCTTTTATAATCGGCCGCAGCGCCATGTTGGATGCTCTGCTCGTTGAGTGAAGAAAATCCGCCGGCATCGCCTGAGCCCTGCTCCCGAGAAGGGCGCCGCTTCCCCCGGGGAGGGGGATAAAGACCCCCCGCCACCGGCCCATGAGGATATTGCCGTGAAAGGCTCAGCAGCTGCAGCAGGAACCGGACCAGCACCGGAGCAGCGGCGGCGGCGGGGGCGGCAGGGGC
>NW_007742748.1:0-18844 GCF_000696425.1 Galeopterus variegatus
CACTGCTGAGAGAAATTAGAGAAGATACAAGAAGATGGAAAGATATCCCATGCTCTTGGATGGGAAGAATCAATATAGTGAAAATGTCCGTACTACCCAAAGTGATATACAAATTCAATGCAATCCCCATCAAAATTCCAATGACATTTTTCTGAGAAATGGAAAGAACTATTGAGACATTTATTTGGAATAATAAAAGACCACGCTTAGCAAAAATGATGCTGAGCAAAAAAAATAAAGCAGGAAGCATAACACTACCTATACTGCCATTTGCAACAACATGGATGGACCTTGAGAGAATTATATTAAATGAAATGAGTCAGGCAGAGAAAAAGAAATACCACATGTTCTCACTTATTGGTGGGAGCTTAAAATAAATAAATAAATTCACTCAGACACACACAGAAAATAACCAGGGGGGTGGGGAAGAAGATATAACAACTACAATCCTTTGAAGTTGTTACAACAAGCAAACGGAAAGGACATTGTTGGGTGGGAGAGGGGAGAGGGAGGAGGGAGGTAGGTTTCGGTGATGGGCCATAATAATCAACCACATTGTATATCACCAAAATAAAAATTTAAAGGGGGAAAAAAATAAACTATAGAAGGTATAAAAATTTTTTTAAAAAAGTTTGATTCTGTATCTTGGCTATTATGAACAGAGGTGCATGGGAGTGCAGGTATCCCTTTGACATGATGATTTTCATTCCTTTGGGTATATACCTAGTAGTGGGAATCCTGTATCGAATGGTAGTTCTGTCTGTAGTTGTCTGAGAAAGCTTCATACTGTTTTCCATAATGGGTGTGTTCCATAATGGGTGTACAATTTACAGTGCTAACAACAGTGTATAAGCATTCCCCTTTCTCTGCATCCACATCCCATAAATTTTGGTCCATTGTATTTTTATTTTTGTCTTAAGAAACCTAATTTCTCTTTTGATTTCTTCTATGGCCCATTGGTTGCTCAAGCATGTGTTGTTTTATTTCCACATATTTGTGAGTTTTTTAGTTTTCCTTCTGCTATTGACTTCTACTTTTATTCCATTGGGAACAGAAAAGATACTTGGTATGCTTTCAGTCTTCTTGAATTTGTTAAGACTTGTGACCTAACGTGATATATCCTGGAGAATGGTCTGTGTGTGCTTGAGAAGATGTATATTGTGTTGCTGTTGGGTAGAATGTTCTCTATAGGTCTGTTAGGTCCATCTGGTCTACAGTGTTGTTTAGGTCCACTGTTTCTCCATTGATTTTTTTTTTTCCAGATGTTCTATTCATTATTGAAAGTGAGGTATTTGTCTCCCTGCTATTTCTACTTCAGTTCTGTCTGCTTCAGATCTGTTAATGTTAGCTTTATATATTTAGGTGCTCTGATGTTGAGTGCATATATGTTTATAATTGTTACATCTTGCTTGTGAATTGACCCTTTTATCATTATATAATGTTCTGTCTTTTCTTAATAGTTTTTGATTAAACTTTATTTTTTCTAATATAAGTACAGCCACTCCTACTTTCTTTTTATTGCTATTTTCATGGAATAGCTCCCTCCATGCCTTTACTTTCAGCCTGCATGTGTCCTTAAATCTAAAATGAGTCTCTTGTAGATAATATGTGGTTGCATCTTGTTTTTTTAAATTTTTTTATGTGTATTCTTGTACATAGCTCCTTGTACACAAGTGTAAGAGGTTTGTGTTGTATTGTATTATTTGTTTATAGTCATTATCTAGAAGTGAAATTTATATCAACCTCACTTAAAATAATCAAATTACTCTCTAAAGTAGTTTTACCAATGGATACTTCCACCTTCACTGTGTAAGTGTTCCAGTTGTTCTAAATCCATTCCAATATGTGTATTTCCTGATATTGACCCTTTCTTTTTTGTCCATCTGATGGGTGCATAACATATTTCACTGAGGTTGTAATTTGTAAGGCAGAACATCTTTTCATATATTTGATGGCTGATCTGATTTCTTCTTCTGTAAATTACCTGTGTGTATCTCAAGTTTCAGTACCATTTACTGACATGTTGATTTATTATACTGTTGATAGACATTTGATTTATTTCTTCTATATGGCTATTGTGAATAATGCTGCTTTGAATATTCTTTTACATGTCTTTTGATGTATATATTTGTTAATTCTGTTGTGTGTATGCCTAGGCATAGGATTTCTGGGTTAATACTGGTAGATACAACCAAGTGGTCTTTAAATGTAGTTGTAACAATTTTCATTCCCACCAGCCATGTATGAGAGTTCTTTTTTTTTTTTTTTTTTTTAAAGAGGACCGGCAAGGGGATCTTAACCCTTGACTTGGTGTTGTCAGCACCACGCTCACCCTGTGAGCAAACCGGCCATCCCTATATGGGATCCGAACCCGTGGCCTTGGTGTTATCAGCACCGCACTCTCCTGAGTGAGCCACAGGCCGGCCCCACATGTATGAGAGTTCTAATATTCACCTATCTTTGTTAGCACTTGGTATTTTCAGCTTTTTAAAGTTTTAGCCAATTTGGTGTCCATCTATGGTTTTAATTTATATTTTGCTGATTCTTAGTGAATTAGAGCATCTTTTCAGAAGTTTACTGGTCATTTGGCTATCTCTTTCTATAAAATCCATGTGCATGTTTCTTGTCCATTTTTCTGTTGGGCTGTATGACTTTTTAATGTATGGTTCTGTGTATGTATGGGACATGAACCTTTTGTCATTTAAAGATGTTGAAAATACCTTCTTATATCTGTAGTTTGCCTTCTTGCTTTCTTCATGGTACCTTTTTGATTAATTAAAGTTCTTAATTTTAACATCATCACATTTATAACAAAATTAGTGTTTTTAAATTTTATTTAATAAGTCATCTGTACATTATATTATCAAGAGAATCTTTCTAATATTTTATGGGAATTTTATTGTTTATTATTCATATTTACATCTATATTCTACCCATTAATTTTTAGTGTATGGTGTAAAGTTGAGGTCAAGTTTATTTCTTTTCAGTGGGTATCTATTGTACCAGCACCATTTAATAATTTTTTCCCCAATGCATTACACATATCATAAATCAAATGTAAATTTATACATGGCTCCTTTACAATGATCTATTTGACAATTCTTACATAATATTATATTTTTATAATTACTTTAGCTTAATAAAAAGTCTTGATATCTTGTAGAGCAAGCTCTCTGTATGAATGTGTTGCTTTTTAAAAAAAAAATTTTCCCTAGATGTTTGATAATGTTGGTGCTATTTTAAATTGCATGTTTTTTAAAATTGTTAAAAGAGCATAATCTTTAGCTTGTTACTCACATATAACATACAATTGATTGTTGAATATTGCTTTTGAATAAAAGCAAACTTGCTAAACTCATTTATCTTGATACTTGATTTATAGTTTCTTTGGATATTCTACAAGCATGTCATCTGAAAATAACAATAGTTTATTTGTTATTTTCTATACCTATACTCATATATTATTAATTTTTCTTGTCTTTTTGCACTGGTTGGGAGCTTCAGGACAATACTAAGTAGATAAATAACAGTAAGGCCACAGTGAATAACTTTTTACACATGTATTTTTGTAATGTTGTAGGTGTATCTTCTGGGTAAATTCCTAAAAGTGGAATTTCTGTGTTAAAGGGTACATGCATATGTAGTTTTCTTGGATATTGTTAAAGTTCCCTTCCCACATTGAATCATTCTGCATTCCCAGCAATATTAGAATGTCCATTTTCCCCATAGCCTCACCAACAGAGTATGTTGTCAAACTTTAGAATTTTTTCCAATCTGATAGGTGAGAAATGATCAGCATAGTTTTAACTTTATTTTCTTTTTAAAAAAATAAGTGAGGTTGAGCATCTTTTCATATGCCTGTGAGACATATTTTGTATTATTTTTCATGAATTGTCTACTTGTGTATTTTGCCCAGTTCTCTATCAGGTTGCTGGGCCTTTCCCTCGATTTTAAGAGCTCCCTATTCATTAAGAATAATAGCTCTTTTCCCATTTCAAGTTTTACAAATATATTTTCCCTGCTTTTCATTTGTATTTTGATTTTGCTTATGGTATTTCCTAAAAGCTGTATGTAATAAAATTTATCAATGTTTTTCTTTATTAAATCTGGATTTTAAGTCATAGTCAGAAAGCTTCTTCCCACATATTTTCTTCTAGTATATGTATGGTTTCATTTTTTACATTTATATCTCTGATCCATTGGAGTTTATTTTTGTGTATGGTGTGAGATATAGGTACTATTTTATCTTTTTAAAAATAGTTATCCCTGTATCTTTGAAGAAGAAGTTTATTTATACCTTATTCTGTGTGTGCACTAGGCACACAACTCCTTTCATTATAAGAAATCCCAGAAAGATTTTCAGTCTCTTCATGCCTCTCTCACTGCTGAACTGCAGCTGCCTCCACTATGGAAGCCAGTGGCCAACTGGCCCAATACAGGAGGTACGACAGTTGGAGGAAAGGAAATTTTGTTAATGACACCAACAATGTGAGTCAATTTTCTTGTGGAAAAATTGCATGATTAAATCTTTGATGGAAAAATGACAAACTATTCTCTCAGTCATTTCTTAAAATAGATTTTAGTCTTTTTTACATATGATATTTCTATGTCAATAGTACTTCTCTTTTGAAAAAGAGAAAGTAGGGGAAAGAATCCACCAACAAAAGGTAAAAGCTATAAGCATTGTTTGCCAAACTTTTTGATTTGTGTTTATGAATGTACACTATTGTTACTTACAGTGCCGTGTGACCAATTAAAGATTTCCCTGGATTTACAGAAAGTTTCTCTTACTCATAATTCTGCATCTGGTTTGGGAGCAACTGACTGGTGTAGCTTCCACAGCCTGTTTCTCTCTTGCATTATAAACTCCACGGAGAAGTTAAGAGATCATGGTCGCTGATCTTCTGTTTGGATGAGCTCTCATGAGCTTTCATAAGGCACCTAACTCAGTAAGAAGCTGTCTTGCTTAGTGGTCAGGGGCAGGGAGTTTGTGGTCAGACCTGATTCATGTCTTCACCCTGTTGAATTGTTTTGACAAGTTAATTAACTAACACCATTTTGCATTAATTTTTTCATGAATAAAATAGGAATGTGAATATAATAAGAACAACACACCTGTTGTTAAGCTGTTGTGAGTGTTAAGATAGAGAATGCTTAGTGTTCTGCTAGCTATTATGTTCATGAAGTAAGGTAGATCAGGAAGCCCTTTCAGCTGTTCACAAATATAAACTTAATAGACTAGGTAGATAAAGTTAATGGAGGAATACATTTGTTCTAAGTCTGTATGTCATCTCAATTCTGCACAGGAAGCAAGAGTGTAAAATTTAGTATTCAATTATTTAATTATCTATAGACAGTGGATTACCATAGATTTTCAAGATATATTAGGAGAATCAGTGTGGTGCCTTCTAAAAAGGAGCTGCTGATCCTCTTATAAAAAAGTCTTATAAAATATTTGTGGCACAGGAAATAGAAAGCATTGTCCTATATAAGAAGTGCCAATAAAAAATATCCACTGTTGGTAAAACCATTTTTCTCAGAGGGAATTTCTGCGATAATAAAAGTATTCTATTTCTGTGCTAATACAGTAGTCACTAGCCACATGTGGCTATTGAGTACTTTATATGTATGTGCTTAGTGTGATGGAGGAATTGAATTTTTAATATTATTTAATGTTAGTTACTTTAAATAGCCACATGTGGCTAGTGACTACTGTATTGGAGAGCACAGCTCTGCAGTGCCCAGGTCATAATTGGAAGTATAAATTGTTCTAAAAGGAAAATATCCCTTTATTCAACAATTTTTAAAGATCAAAAGTATGCCAAGAACTAAAGATGATTTTCTGCTTGATAGTGCTTATATATATTTGCAGCATAATTCTTGAGACCTGGTTTTCTTATTCAGAGTTGAATTAGTATAGCTGTGTAAATTTGTCATTTGGATGACCTGCAGTTCAACAGGACTGAACACTCACCTGGCTAGGGCAGCTTGGCTGTGAAACCTTCATTCTCCCCACCCCCACTTCAAGAACTGTTATAAACAGTGGAAAAAAATTGTGGACCATCTGTAGCTGCAGATGGGGATTTGTGGACGGTGTACAAGTTGCAGAGATGCCCAAAATATGTCATCCAAATTGACCAGTCAGAATGGTGAGAAGAACATTATCTTGTTTGGATACTCGGTCTCACAAACTTACCATGGTGAATGAGCCCCTCACGGGGTAACAAGCTCATTCTTTTTCTTCATTCTCTTATAATACTACTGCTTTAACTTTCAGCAGGGTGGACTCAGAGACTCAGGGACAGTTTGGCTGCACGACCATCGGAAGCACGACAAAACACATTGCCATTGTCATTTTCTGCCATTTAACTTTTACTGCACAAAATAAGTTGTGAACAAGTAATATTTTGACTTATCTGATAGATGAGTTATATGGATAAATGGCTTATGTAGATTTGGTGAAGTAAGTTTATTTTTTATTCCTCATCCTTGAGTTTTTCTTGTGTATCTTCTAACATACATAATTTTGCCATGCCAAGCTTAAAATTACATTGAGGTTGATAGATTAAACTGTTTAAATTTGTTGAGAAGCCTGCAGTTAAATAGGCAGTTAACATCTTCAAACCATGAGGAACATTTAAGGAAACTCAGTTTACTTGTGAGGCCAACAGCCCTTTTCTTTCAGTCCTAGAATTTTATACTTTCTAATATGCCTTGGTTTGATAGATTCACATGTTGCATTTATTTAAGATGCATTGCAATGCTATTGCAACATGGGCCAGTTTGAGCCCATGAATCTGGTGAATGATCCCACTGAGAACACCAATGTGGAAGAAAAATACCCAGAGCATCATAGCCATTAGCACCATTTATTTGAGAATATTGGGCTTGAGGAGACTCTGAAGGAGCGTTTTCACTTGGAGATAGATATGGAATCTTGATATGACTTTAGCAGGAGAGGGCTGACAAGAGTTCAGCCGGTTTTGGAATATTTGGTTAAGGATCGTTCCCAGATGAGGTAGAAATTGTTATGTGTATGAACAGCAAATCATTGCTGGGCAACTTGAATTTTATTAAGAGGCCCAGAAAGGAACAATTAGGGGATAAGCCCATGTGAGAGAAGAGCAGGAAGAAACGGCTCAAGGGGACAAGGATATGCAAGGGCCACTGTGGAACTGGAATATTTGGTTAAGGATTGTTCCCAGATGAGGTAGAAATTGTTATGTGTATGAACAGCAAATCATTGCTGGGCAACTTGAATTTTATTAAGAGGCCCAGAAAGAAACAATTAGGGGATAAGCCCAGGTGAGAGAAGAGCAGGAAGAAACGGCTCAAGGGGACAAGGATATGCAAGGGCCACTGTGGAAAATTTGCTGTCTCACACCAAGGTACACAATTACACAGTTTAATAGTGCTTTCTTTCAAGAAAGCAAAGTTAGGTTAAGGAAGTCTATAGTTCCATGATCTTTTGTGGACTAGAGAAATACATATTGTGAGAAGGGATCTGAACCAAGCATTTTGGGGGCATAGTGGCTGCAGCCATCCCAGGTGGGAGAACTTAATCCCCACTTTTCTTGTCCCTAAGGAGGAACTTGATCACTGGCTTCTCTTTAGCCCTGGAGAAGGAGGAGAGGCTGGCCTGAGGAGTCAGCTGGGAGGAGAAGTGAACAGTGTAAGCCAGACCCTCCAGATCCACATAAGGAGTGCAGTCATGCCAGCTCTCCTGCTCAGTGGTGAACTTGGCAGCACTGCTCTGTGCTGCACTGGTTCAGGTACTGGTGCCCAGGTGTATAGTCTAATTCAGGGGAGTGTCAGCCAGCCTGTGGCTGCAAACCTCGCCCAAGTTCTCCAGCCCAACTTTACCAGTAATACAATTGACAATTTGATCTCCATCTGTCTGAATTTTGCATTTATTTCTTTATTACTTCCAAACTCAGGAGAGGGACAAGGTGATTTCATTATCGATCTATCAAACCTCAACAGGCCTAGGAATTCTTATGATACATCTAATTATGTAGTTGATATTACTGTTAATACACAAAGAAACACATCATATTCAGGCCACTTTATTAATTAATTTCAAACTAAGAAATAATGATAGTAATAGTAATCACTGTTATTAAACACTTAATAGGGGTCAAGTAATGGCCTCAGTACTTTATGTACATTATTTCAGTTCTTACAACAAATCCATTAGGTATACATGATGATAAATCCCATTATTTTTCAGGTGAAGAGACTGAGATTTAGAGAGGTTGACTAGCTTGCCCCGGGTCACACTGCTAATAAGTGGTCATTAACACCACACACTTTCTCATTCACTTGAGTTCTGCATCTATCTGACCCATGCTCTGATTGTTCTCTGATGACTTATACAAATGGATTCTCTAGGGTGCTGCCTTGAAACTGCCTTCACTTTCCTCTTGACTCATTTGCACTTGTTTTTTACTTTCTCTGGTTCCGTACCTGGATTCAAATAGGTGCCTCTGACCTCACTCTGTTTTGGTGAGCCTCTGAACTCTGTTTGTCTCTTTCTATGCTTTGGCTTTCCCATGCAGTATTTAACTTTGCTCATATTCGTGGTTTTGTAGTATGAGTTACCTTGGTTATAAATATCAGCTATTGTCTTAGTTTGTTTTGTGTGGCTATAACAGAATACTGGGTAACTTATAATGAACAAAAATTTATTAACTCAGAGTTTGGAGTCTGGGAAGTCCAATATCAAGGTGCTGGCATCTGGCCAGGGCCTTACTGCTGTGTCATTACATGGTGGAAGGGCAAAGAGAGGAAGAGAGAGAGATAGAAGGAGGTCAAATTCATGTTTTTATATGAAACCCACTCCCAGGATAGTGAACTTACTCCTGTGAAAACTATTAATTCACTCTAAACTTATTGCCTAATCACCTCTCATTAGACCCCACCTCCCAGCACTGTTGCACTGGGGAGTAAGTCTGCAGCACATACTTTTTAGGGGACATATTCAAACCATAGCAGCTACAATCTTGGTTCTTCAGAACTTAGTCTCTCTGTCTTTCTTCCTAGGAGAAGAATTGATTCAGAGGGGATGAAGGAAAGGGATTTAGACAGTAAACTCTTATATATACAATATTCAAAATAGCTATGTGATCCTGTGGTCAGAAAAGAATTACTCCTCTGAAAGGCCTTTCTATATTTGCTTTATCTATAAAGCAATGCCTTTTTTGTCTTTTGGAGAAAAATGCCCAGCAGATGATCTTGCTATTGGCGCATAGACAAGAATAGTCAAGGTGAGGCTGAGATATCTGGACTCAGAGTCAGATCAGGGAGGATGCGGAGGGAACCAAAAACCTGAGTCAGGGTGTACGCAGGTTAGACACTGCGTTGGTGAATCCCACAGAGAAATTAGTCTCACACGGTAAATGTGAGTGCAAAGCTTAGGAAAGTATGAAGTTAAAGAAAGCAGGAGTACATGAAGAGGAAGATTTTGGGAGGTGCAAGGCCCAAGAACACTTTTGAAATCCAGGCTCACTCTGTTTTGAAGGCATAGCCTTCTCAATATGGGGTCTGACAACCATCTACTAGGTAACAGGACTCAATATTAATTTTAATCTATCTTGCTCATCTAGGCAATCAATGAATATTTCTTGAGTCTTTATTATATGCATTAGCACTTGCAAGGAGTAGAGGATATTATAGTGAACAAACTTGATATGTTAGTGAGGGAAGCATAGGGAGATTAGGTGTCAGAGTACAGTGTGGGAAGTGCATTTTTTTTTTTAGAGCCCAAAAGGAATATCAAGAAGGGAAGGACATCCAACTAGCTGTCCTTGAGAGGTCAAGGAAAGCTTCTTGTAGACAGTGGTGTCTAACCTTGGATTTATAGGATAAGTAGGATCAGCAAAGTTTTGGTAAAGAAGTGAGAGTATTCTAGGTAACATGAATGAGAGCCCCAGGGCAAGAGAGAACAGGCACACTGAAGTTACTGAAGGACGTTCGGTGGATAGTATGGTCATTCCTTGAGACAGAAACCGGGGGAAGAATCAGGTGTCTGGGGGACTCTGATGACTGTGAGTTTAGACTGGGACATGCTGAGTATGGAGTACCTGTGAGATAAGCAAATGGACCTGTCCGGTTGGCAGTTGGATGTGGCAGGAGAAGTGGCTGCACAGTCCACAGCATGAAGGTGGCATTTGAAGCCATGGGAGTGGATAAGATAAGAGAATGAATGTGTACAGAGGGAGGACATAATTTTTAGTGCTCTTAGTAATGGAAAGTAATATTCACCATTTGAATAAAGCTTTTAAGTTTTCTGTTTTACTATGAAAAAAAGATTTCTAATCTCATTATTACTTCACGCAGTTTCAAAAAGATCAATGGATTAATCAGTTTCCTTTATTGCCTAGGGATAGATGAGGTTGTGTTTTTCATCTGAATATGCTGAACATTCCCATTCCAATAGCAAAGGCCCCTTCCAAATAAGAGACAAACTAACAACTGCTGCAAATAAATTTTGTTTTATTATGATAAGAATGATTTGTAAGTATTTATTGATTCTACCATGGTGCTGCATAATAATACTTAATCAGAAAGTATGTTTCTTGCCCTTTTGGCTATCAATCTTAAATAGGCACCTTTGCCGTGTAAACTCACAATGATTTATCAGCAGGAAGATAGAAAGGCATATAACAGGGCCATATTTCTCTCTACTCACCTTCCCCAACCACCTAGAGGCTACCCTTGTCCTAACATCCAAATGTGTTTCTAAACAACAGACAGCATTACATGCAGTGGTGTGCTGGTAAATGTTAACAAATCAAAACAAAATGAAAAACAAGGCTTGATTTGTAGCATTTGCCAATTTCGATGGTGTTAATATTCCCACACTGGCCAATTTTAAGCTTCCAGTCTGACTGCCTACCACAGAGCTGGAAAGTGATGCACATTACTAGCTCTTGCAGGCCACTGGGGCCCGCTCTGACCCACCCACACACTACTCGCATTTCTGTAGTGTTAGTTTGACTTCAGCTGTGCAGCTTATAAGAGATGTTATATTTTTGACAAAAAGAATTTTGTCATATGCTACCAGATATATTGGAAGTGGTCCCAGACTGGTGGAAGGTACTTGTAAGAAAATATTGCGTGAAATCAAGGAAGACAACTGTTATGGGAAAAAGGATGGTTGAAAGAGGAGAGATTAATTATAAATACTGAGAAGCAAGGGAGCTACTGTAATTTTTTCCCTTGATTTTGTTCACAGTGCCTTGTATTGTACCAGTGGGTGGGTACTGGTGGTTTTCTCAATGGTCTGGCCTTTGTCCCTGTCCCTGTTTGGTTAACTGCTGCGTGCTGAGAGCAAGGCGGATGCCAGGCCACTCTGCTGCATGCTCCACATAGGCCCGGAACATGGGGCATTTGTCCAACTGCTACTTAATAACAGCTGTTCAGGCCTCAAAAATTGGTGTCACTGTTGTTTGGAGTCTTCAGGTCTTGTCCTTCAAAATCCTAAGTTGCATTTAGTTCTCAGACTTTCAGACTCTGCACAGTAAGATTTTGAATCATGTGAACAAATATAAAACACCCCAGGCCAATCCACACCCCCTCACAAATAACAAAGAAAATTGCTTTCAACTTAAAAGTCTGTTTAGGAAATAAATTTTAATTCATGTTTTCAAGTTAAAATTCCCAAAAGACCTTGATTTAAAATCTACAGAATAGACAG
Source organism: Galeopterus variegatus (assembly GCF_000696425.1). Lineage (NCBI taxonomy): Eukaryota > Metazoa > Chordata > Mammalia > Dermoptera > Cynocephalidae > Galeopterus > Galeopterus variegatus. Next base: position 11,699 of record NW_007742748.1, read on the forward strand.
CTTGAACAACTGAATGGCTTTTTAAAATGAACTTTGGTGTAAGATAGTAAAGATAGTATTTAGAACTTTTCATGCATGTTCTTCAAGTGCTAATCCACATACAACTCTACTGAATATGGCTATAAAAACATTTTAAAAATAAATTTCAAAATACCTTTTTATCAGAATAATTTCAAATACACAAAAAGAAAAGACAGCAGTTATTTGCTTTGTTTAGTCAAATCAAATCTGTGCCTGAAGAGTCTGTGAATTATTATTTTTCAAAATGTTACATTCCTTTTATAGCCTAAATTCAGTAGATACGAGTTCTTCTTGGTCCAGTGTTTATGTGTTGAGCCGAGCCATAAGTGTCTGTAGATACTTGTTTATGAATCTTTGTGTATTTAAATATAATAAATAGATATGAAATATAAATATCCACATGGGCCATAGTTCAGAATTGATGAAACACCACACTGAAAAGAGAAGGAATGTGTGATGCTTCCTCCCCATCTCTCTCTCTCTCTAACTCCTGCTCTTTCGCCCCACACCTCTCACCCTTACCACTGGTCCTGCCCTACCCAATAAAGCCTATGCACTTTTCTGCTTGTAATTTGTCGCTAATCAGCTGTCACTGTCATCACCATGATGAGAGGTTCATCTCTGGCGGAGGGTAATGGCCTTAAAAGTCACAGAGTCAATGTCAATGGGATCGCTCCAATTCAATCACTGAGCTGAATGAGGGATGGCACCTGCTGACATTAGCACTCATTTTGAGCTCAAGCATCTGGGCCCCAGTAAATAACCATCAGTGGGTGGGTCTGGGGGACAGGTCATTAGCCCCACGAAAAATAAATATCGCTTCCCTTGATGGCTGCGAGTAATTTAGCTCAGACGAGGAAATTTCACCCTAGATTAAGTATGATGAGCCAATATCAGTCAGAGGAGGCCAAACAGTGAGAGCTTGATGAGATAGAGGGAAATTTATATTCAGCTGGCTGCATGTGAGATGAGTTCAAAGAAACGACGTACCCTTCCAGCCCATCTTCATGTGCACGCTCAGTAGTGGCCTTATCTCATTGCTTGCCTCTTCCTGTTTAATATTTTTTGGGGAGGGATGTTTGAAGTGGAAACTGGAGGCTAGACAAGGGAGAAAAAGGAGGACGGGATTTAAATTTTTCTCCACATTGTTTCTGTGATTTTGTCCTCTAGCATGTAACGTCCTATGGGGAGGGATGTTTGAAGTGGAAACTGGAGGCTAGACAAGGGAGAAAAAGGAGGGCGGGATTTAAATTTTTCTCCACATTGTTTCTGTGATTTTGTCCTCTAGCATGTAACGTCCTAGCTTGGCCCTTTTGCCAGCACTTGGCTGGTGAAAGAGATTTGCCATGGCTGCAGGCTTTCACAGGCAGACCTCCCCTCCTGAGACAGCAGTCCCAGCTTTAATTGTTTCAAAGACCCTGGAGGCTCCTTTCCCACTTGTAAATGGGTTGGGAGAGGAAAGTGAGGTAGGCTGGGACCCTCCTTTTTGGTTCTTGGGAAGGAAGAACCACCACCTTTGATTCACAAGAACATCTTTTTATTTGTCCCACTGATGTGATCCATCAAATCCAGAAAGGTTATTAATAGACAGTCTTTATTACAAGCAGTTTAGCTCACTTTAGAATCATATTTTATATCTGCTGGGACCTGCCCTCGGTCCACCCTCTCCCTCACTGAACTAGATATATCTCAAAGCTGGGTGGATCAGCTTCCCATGCAGTCTCCTAAAATAGAAATGAGAGACAATATTATTTCTCTTGCTGATCCCTTTGATAATAGACCATGGAAGGGGTTTCAATAGGGCTTATATTAGCCACTAAAATACTTCCTAAGTTATATACACACCTGGTAACTAGCCAAAAACTTAATAGTATTTTTAAAAAGCAAGGTTTTGTTATGTGACCTATCTGGATTTTGTTTGTATGATTCTGGGAACAATTCCATAGCAGCAACAGTCATGGAGACCTGGAGGGTGGTAAAGAATGCTTGTGTGTTGACAAAAAGGAGAATCTTGGGCAGAGGCGGCTGATGCAAACGGAGAACTCTTACCTGGGAGATGAGATCAGTCACAGTCTCTGAGAAACCTCACACTTTGTAGGAGTTCAATACATATTTCTTGATTGAATTTATAAAGACCTGTCATAATAATGAAATGCATCACATATATGAACTGATGTTGCCTCATTACTTTCTTCAGAACAACGAATACAATTGTAAATGTAGAGATATTTGGGTAAGTATTTGTTCTTGAACTACAGTAAGTGCTCAATAAATATTTAATAAATGAATCTAAACAAGTATTTGCTTTGTCTCCTCTTCTAGGCTGTAAATTCCATAGGGATAGAGACTGAGTCTGTGCCTTTGACTGCTGTATTCTTGGTGCATAGCTCAGGGGATGCCACACAATAAATATTTGACAGGTGAATATGTAAAAATTTTTGTTGAGCACTTCTTATATGTCAGGTACTGTATGAGGGTCTAACAAGTACAGTATGGACAAGATTGAGTTTATTATTCAGTTGAAAAAAGAAAGTTAAAAAAAAAAAAAGAAAGGATGTGCATATATATCCGTTTTCTATGATATAATCCGGGGCTGCTTCTGTGTTTACCAGAATGCAAAAAGAATTTAAGGGAGTACCATTGTAAAACGAAGGCTTTTGAAGAGTTCTTATAGGAAAGAAAATGTGTTCCTTGGCCTGTAAAAATCTAAGTTGAATGATTTTATGTTTGGTTCTTACTAGGTAAATGCCCTCATAATATGTTCTTGAGCATGCAAGATAGTTAAAGCTCTTCTGCCTCTTTAATTGTTATTTTTTTCTTAAAGTGAACTGAGATTCACAATTTTGTGATATATCTAGAGAAGGTATTTTATCCATTGTACAGATGAGAGAGGTAGAGGAGTTAAAGAAAGTTGGTCAACATAGCAGACACACCTGGAAATAGAACCCAAGTCTTTATTCACTAAACAGGTAAGGGAATAAAGAGCAACCTAAGTGTTAAATTGAGTCTTCAATTTATCCACACAGTACAATATTATCATTGCTGTCTTTAAAGGTACCCTCATGAGCAAGAAGAGCACATCATCAAATTTATAAAATAATTCTCTTATGGATTTTATTATTGATACTTTTGTATGCTCCTATCAAGAAAAAAAATACTAATCTGCCAATACTTCCTGGAATCATAGGAGTCAGGTTATTTTAAGATACTAGGTGTGCTTTGGGCAGGCAAAGTGAGGAGGTGATTAAAACAATTACCCCTATACTCCCTATTTAGATAATCTGAAATCGAAGAAAATTTTTTTCTCTACCAAAATCTTTAGTATGAGCCAATTATATTGATTAGAGTATTTATATTTTTAATTTTGAAGGAAACTAGGTAAGTTAGATTCTATACTTTTCATTTTTTTTTTTTTTCGCAGCTGGCCAGTACAGGGATCGAACCCTGGACCTTGGTGTTATTAGCACCATACTCTAACCAACTGAGCCAACTGGCCAGCTCTACACTTTTGATTTTTGGGGAAAAAAATCCAGGATAATTTTTATAGTTGGTATTTTTAACATGTAGAATTGAATATTCCTGTAAATTAATAAAAATAAATTAATATTAATTTTTGGAATTAAGTTATTTTCTTGTTATTGGATAGAGGATTTATTTACATGATAAAAATTCTAATCAGTAATATTTATCTTGAAAACATTTATTTTATCCTAATATTTTAGACAATGTACACTTGTCAATATACATAATTTATATACCAATGTGGAAATTGTTTTAGAATCAAATGGTGCTGTTTGTGTGCCTAGTGGGTTATCTGTTTTCTTTGATTCTTCTCCCACATTCTAAGAAACTATGTCAAATTTGTACTGTTTTTTCATGTATCATGTTCTGATATGAAATCTATAGAGGCCCAGGGATTTGGTTTCTTGAATATTTACATTTGTCTTTTAATACTTTGTATAAGCACAGCAAGATGTAGCCTCACATGGTAGCTGGAAAGTGATTTTTCTCATTTGGTTGTCTCATTTTCAGGAGGTTTTGTTGCTAAAGATAAAAAGTATTAGAGCCAAAGGTTTAAGTCTGCTGACATACACAGATGCAAAATTAGTAAGTCAGACTTTGTCATTTTGATATATAGGCCAGCGTTGTAGCTTATTATAGTCTTATGCCACTCAGAGTCATTTGACTGAATTAGGGCCAAGTGCTTAGTGTGTGTTAGTATGTGTAAGTGTGTATGGTAGATCGAGGGAAGAGGAATGAGAGATTAATGGGGGATTAATTAAGTGCCATTTTCCTTCAAATTCTGAACACTGTTCTACCAACTTTCCTCATTGTCACCATATTCTTTTGTCTCCTATCACTTGGGAAAAAAAGATTTGGAGGTGGGAAGGGGAAAAAACCAAAAAAGATAAGAAAAAGAGTAGATGAATGAAAAAGGAAAGAAGAAAAAGTAGAATTAAATATATATTTACATATATAATAAATATAAATATATGTTAAATAAAACCACAACAACAAACCAACATGGTGCAAAGGCTCCTACAGTGGGTGGAAGTTCTACATATTCTAGAGGTCAAGAAGCAGAGTGCTAAGAACTTGGCATACATTATTCTATTTAATCTTCACAATAATAATTTTATTATTCCAATATTGTAAATGAGAAAACTGGGGCTCAAGGAAGTTAAGTAAATTGATCAAGCTTACATAGTTAATAAAAGGCTGAGTAACTTTTGAAACCCATGTCTCTCTGATCCCAAAGCCTCTGCTTTTATTTATTTATTTTTTATGAATGTCTCATTTCATTTATTTAATAAACAGCTGCTAGTACATAGTTGGCTAAAGGATACATCATTGGTGCAAAGCCTCTCCTTTTAACCACTGCATTTAATGAATGTTTATTTGGTTGAATTGAATGTATAGAGATGCAGAATTTGCTTTAAGTCTCTGGCTTATGTTGCCACCTATGTAGTATTGCAAATGACTGGAATGTATGTGTCAGAATTCTTTTAACCACTGCATTTAATGAATGTTTATTTGGTTGAATTGAATGTATAGAGATGCAGAATTTGCTTTAGGTCTCTGGCTTATGTTGCCACCTATGTAGTATTGCAAATGACTGGAATGTATGTGTCAGAATGACTTTATATTTTAAAATGTATATTTTAGGCCTCATTCTTGGAAGGAGGAGGTTTTGCTGAAAAAGTTAGGAAGGTGAATTATATTTTGAGTTTGGCAGAGAAGTTGATACAAATGGTGATGACTGCAATTTTTTAAACTGTATTAAACACCACCATCAAGGAGAAGGTGAACACCTTTTCCATTAGTCTTAGGTAGTAAGATCCTCTATTTTCCTTCTCACTGAAAAAATGCATACCCTGTTTCTAAAGCCTAAAAGTAAAGGAGGAGAATGAAATAGACCTGTTCTTCTTAGAACTTAGTAAACTGTGGCCACTTCTAGTTTATTTAGGATTTAGTTAGGATTTTTTGATTATTCATGCTTCTTGGGCTTCTTCTTTCAAACTTCTGGGATTTAGAATATGTCATTTTCATTTCTGATTAGTCACCACATAAGACAGAAGGAGGAGTAAAATTTGGCTTAGCTAGTTGCTAGCAGGTGTTAGTAGGAGAAGATAAAAGTCACAATCTGTGGTTAAATGAGGCTTATTAGTAACTTGTGTATTAAAACATTCTGTGTTTTTTCTCTTCCCTCCTAGCAGGGATACCTGAGAATTCTTAATTTTGAAATCTTAAGTTTGAAAATAATCATTACATAATTGTCAGTTATCATTTGTAAACAAACACACATGCACACTCAATAACAACAGCCTTTTGTCCTTCAAACTTACTTGACAGAACAGAGCTCATTAAATTTTCAGAGCTTGTTATGTTTCATCCTTAGTTAAGTGGACAGTGTTGCTATGTTGTGGTAATGATATGATGAACAAGACCTGGGTTAGAGCAAATACCTAAGTAAATTTGCAGTAATCTGAATAAATTATGAATTTTAGTAATTTCGGGTATTTTGGGTTTTTTTTTTTGTCAGCTGGCCTGTATGGGGATCTGAACCCTTGAGCTTGGTTTTACCCACCCTGTGCTCTAAACAACTGAGCTAACTGGCCAGCCCAGTAATTTGGGTTTGGTAGTAAACATATTTCCTAAAAAGTTATATTTCAAATGCTTTTCAAGATTCCAAGATGGCGATGGGTCTGGAGAGGGGGCGCCAGAAGACAGCGTGAGCCTGAGAAGCATGTGCTGAGCTGCCAGAGTGCTATCTGCATTTCCAAGAGCAACAAAAAATGAATAAGTCTTTGAACAACTAATCTACAACTATAAAAAAAGCAACTACAGATTCGAAGTTTAGGGCCGACGCAAAAGAAGATTCCTGAGAGCGCCCACGCCACGCCGCCGGACCGAGTAAGCAGCCCCAGGCGGCAGAGAACAGAGACCAAAGATGGGGTCCACGCCAACGTGGAAACAGAGAGAGAGCGCCTGGACTGTCCAGCTCTGTGAGTGACCCACAGCCCAGCCCGGCTTACGAGGCAGACCCCCCATCCGGCTTCCGCCTGCCACACCAGACCAGCCACCGACCCCAGGGCTGCCTCCATTTTCTCGGGTGGGGGGGGAGCCGGCCGGTTAGGCCAGGTCTGCTTCCCTCACCTGGCTTGGCTCCTCACTGAGCCCTGCCACTTGCTTGACCTGGCGCGGGGCCTTCCAGGGCCTGTGGGCCGGCCTCCCATCCCACTCCCTCCACGGTTCTATGGTGGGGCTGGTGATGTGGGGAGCCCCTAGTTAGCGTTGGGAAACAGGGAAAAGCGGGCCGGGCCAATTGTTACTCCACCACACCCGGGGCTCTGCCCCCAGTAAACCTCCTGTTGCCGGGAGGCAGATACCACCTCTGTGGCCACCAGTTCGGAAAAACGCCTAGCCGATTTTTGGTTAGGAAAAGTGTGGTTGAAACGCTCCCGGGCTTACTTGAGCCTGCCAGAGAGCTGAATTCGGGTGGGTGCGGGAGTCAGTTCACGCCGGGGAGATTCAAAGAGGAACTGTATGCTGCGGGCTCCTCCTCTGAGGAGCTCACGCTGAGAAACCCCCACTCAGTGCTACAAAGCCACCCAGAGCGACGGG
>NW_007742748.1:19898-20755 GCF_000696425.1 Galeopterus variegatus
GAAAAATCACAGATCTTCAGATCCAGGAAGCTCAATGATCTCCAAACATATTCAACCCAAAAAGGGCTTCTCCAAGACATGTTATAGTCAAATTGGCAAAACTCAAAGACAAAGAGAGAATCTTAAAAGCTGCAAGAGAGAAGCGTCAAATCACCTATAAGGGAGCCCCAATCAGGCTAACATCAGACTTCTCATCACAAACCCTAAAAGCTAGAAAGGAATGGGATGATATATTCAAATACTAAAAGACAAAGTTTGCCAGCCAAGAATACTCTACCTTGCAAGGCTGTCCTTCCGAAATGAAGGGCAAATAGCATATTTCTCCGACAAACAAAAACTGCGGGAGTTTGCCACCACACGACCACCCTTACAAGAAATTCTCAAGGGAGTACTGGGATTGGTTCCTGAAAAGAAAAAAAAAACAAAACAAAAACACTATCTACAACCTAAGGAACCAACAAACACAGAAAACAAACAGCAAAGCAGAAAGCAAGGAACAAAAGACACCTAAGACAACCAAACAATCAATAAAATGCTAGGAATAAATCAACACCTTTCAATAACAACTCTCAATGTAACAGGTTTAAATTCCCCAATCAAAAGACACAGATTGGCTGACTGGATTAGAAAGGAGGACCCAACTATATGCTCTCTACAAGAGACCCACCTCACCCATAAAGACTCACACAGACTAAGAGTGAAAGGATGGAAAAAGATCTTCCATGAAAACAGAAAAGAAAAATGAGCTGGAGTAGCTATTCTCATATCAGACAAAATAGGCTTTAAACTAAAAACTATAAAAAGAGACAATGAGGGTCACTACATAATGATAAAAAGACTGATGCATCAAGAAGACA
>NW_007742749.1:0-12376 GCF_000696425.1 Galeopterus variegatus
AAGTGAGCCTAGTAAATGAACTGCAGTGTATGAAGTATGGTAAACAGAAAGCATAATGAAATAGAGATTCGGAGTCTCATCTTAGTCCCAGCAAATCTTAGGGAGGTCACTGAACTTCTGTGGATCTTATTGATTTATAAGGTTCCTTCCAGATCCCACATGCTTTGATTTTTGGTAGAATTCTGACACATGTTAATAAACAGACAGAAAGTCACATCTCTGTATGTTTTTATTGTGTGGGAGTTGAACAGCCTTTAATGTACTAAACACAGAAAGAAAATCTAGAATATAAGATGCAGGATTAGGCTGAAAATCACTTATTCTGTAAAACAAAACATCATAAGGTGATACAGGATTCTACTCAACATTTTTATAAAACGTTGTCTACCTATATTATCGCAAATACTGGAAGGTGCAAGTAGATGGTTTAAGGGATAAATGCTTGTACATCCACTGTTTGGATTGCCATGGCTTGTTTTGGAACCAGTGTAACAAGACATTTGCCTCTGTTCCTTTTGCAGAACTACTGGGCAAATGTTTTGCTCACCTAGACTCTCTCCAACCAAGAGCAAAGAAAATATCTTAGTTGCCTTCCAGCAGGCAGGAGTGATAGCCCCATTGCCATTTTGCACTAGAACTTGTCTGTAAGTGGATTTAAATGTACATTGCTGCAAATCTCCCTCTGTTAACTTCCTGGCTTCCTTTGCACATACTTCAGCACCACATGCTGAAGGGTGCACTTGGGCAGAGACTGAGGAGTCATGGTTCACTTGGTTGAAGCCGTCTGATAAATAGAGGATGTTAGAAAAGACAGATTGAACATCAGTGTGAGATCGCATAGTGCTATAATTTGTCTTTTGGGTTAATGAGAATTAAGAGTGGGGAGGAGAAAACCAGTTGGAGATAGCCCTGAACCAGGTGGTGATCAGTGGTGGAGGTAGATGGCCAGTTGGCATCAGTCACCCTTTGAGGTCCTGGGGTTGTGAGGTCCTAACCCTCCCAGGGCAGGACGAATACGCTCTGCTTATCACAGTTTTTTCAAAAGGGACTTTGAAGAGTCTGAACAATGAAAGGTGTGCATAGGCTCATGGAGTCTTGGAGTTGAGATGTTAGAGGTCAGTTAGACCAAACTCTTATCCACAGCATCTCTGACCTGATTGTCATCTGGACTGTGCTTGAATAACTCCAGTGACCTGGGACTCCAGTGACCTTAGCTCAACTACTGTAGGACCTATGTGCTTTTCAGAACATTCCCTGAGTGTTCAGCCTCACCAACCCAGTGCTGTGCAACCTTTCTTCCATGACAGAGGAAAGAATCTAATAATGAAAGTACACCCCCAGCTAGCATGGGAGTAGCAGCTGTGGTTGGTTCTGATTCCCTCCCTAGATGGGGATGGGATCTGTTTTCTTTGCTTATAACAGAATATCTGAAACTGGGTAACGTATAAAGAAAAAAGGTTTATTTCTGCTTATTTCTTGCAGTTTTAGAGGCTGGGAAGTCCAAGGTCAAGGGACCATATCTGGTGAGGGCCTTCTGCCTGGTGGGGACTTTCTAGAAAGTCCCATGGGGAGGCAGGGTATCACATGGCGAGGGCTGAGCATGAGCATGCTAACACTGTCACTTTCTCTCCTTATAAAGCCCCCAGTTTACTCCCTGATAACCCTTTAAACCACTAACCCATTACTCCATGAATGGATTAATCCAATCACCTCTTATAGGCCCCACCTTTCAAATACAAAATCGGGGGTTAAGTTCCCACATGAGCTTTGAAGGAAACAAACATTCAAACCATAGCAGTGTGGATGATGGGCACCATAAGCATTTCTTTCTGTTCTTTCTTGGAGGCACAAATAAACATTTTGTTTTTTCTGCCCAGGAACCATCGTATCCTAAGTGGCCCTGATTTATCTTCTCATTGGTCTATAATGATGACTCCTTGTTACATTCAGCTTTTGTTCTTCATAGCTATTTAAAAGGCCATTCTTAGGTATCTCTAAAACAATGATTCTCAACCAGGGTGATTTTGCCCACCAGGGGACATTTGGCACTCTCAGAGGACATTTGGTTGCCACAGCTGATGTGGGGGGCTCTATTGATATCCATCAGGTAGAGGCCAGGGATGCTGCTAAACATCCTATAGTGCAAAGGACAGCCCCCGACGACAAAGAGCTCTCTGGCCCAGAATGTTTTGGTGCTAGGGTTGAGAAACTCTTGTTTAAAGGGACAAACAACCAGCAGAACCATCCAATGGTGGCCTTCACAGTTACCAGTTTTTTGCTTTGGCTATGTTAATATCTAGGAAGATTCAAGACTTTTCATTTCACAAGCAGAAGACCTTCTGCATTTATATTTGTTTTCAGGGTGGTCATCCAGAAGAGTTAGAGCAGAACCAAGCAGTTTTCCATAGAAAGAATTCACTGGAAATCAGTCGTTGGGGGCAGGGCTATTGCGATGTGACGCCGTGGCTGTGGGGCTCGCTTACTTTAAACCTTAACTTTCCTCACGGAGTGGTAGATGCCTTTCGATCATAAGTAGGGGTTTATTTTTAGAAGCCTCTCAGGTTTTATAAGACAAATCCAACTTACTACTAATAAACCAAGGAGCTGTGTGTCACCTCCAATTAAAAGAGAAGACTGAACAGAGTCAGGATCAGAGAGTTTTCAAAGACTTTTTTCCAATAGTTTATTGATACCATTTCAGAAAGCAATTTGTTTTCCCTAGTTTATGGGAAATTCTAAGTCTGGCATCTTGTTTATGGTTTTGTAGAGGTTTTGTTTGTTTGGTCTTGTTTGTATAGTTGGGAGACAAAATGAAAAAACTTGAAAGAAAATCATGTGAGGTATTTTTTTCCCTCATTGTCTGTAGAAAACAAAAGTAACATGGACACAAGTTTTTATATGCAGTAGTAGCGTGACAGGCGTAAGCAATGAATAATTTCACACACACCCTTTTTGGGGTGGAATCCATGCTGAGAGAGGACACAGTAGAGCATGTCAGTCAAGGTGGCAGCTAATTAGATGAGCTCCAGTGCTTTTCTGGACAGCTTCCAGAAGCAACACCCTGTCACATGGGCCATGAACATCAGTTCAAGTCAGCCCTTCTTCCCCCATTCCTTTGACTCAAATCAATCCAAACTGGAAAATGGATGGAATAAACATTTCTGGGGTGCCTGCTTTGTGCTAGACTATACGCTTTGTGCTAGACTATATGCTTTGTGCTAGTCTGGCTTTGTGTCAGACTGTATGCTCAATGTGGGGTATCAGAATGGAAATAGGAAGCATGCGTTCTTTAGGGGCACAAAAGTCAGGCCAGAAAGAAGTCCTGGACTCACGATGAATTGTTAAGTCAGTGATATTACAATGGCAGTATGAACAAGGACTGTGGGATTCTGAATTGTCTCATTAGGTGAATTTTTCTTTTGTTTTTCTTCTGGCTTGAATGCATAATTATTGCATGACTGTTTTTGCTTTTCAATGAAAAAAGCAAAACTAAAAAAGTGAGCTGTTATTAAGTCATGGTGGACCAATTTGAAAACTCAAATTGGTCAAATTGGTCTTCCAGGGTGTAGCTTAGGGATCTCATTCAATAGTATGGTTTATTCATGGTAAAAATCACCCCCTGCCTTTCCTCTTATTGTGAGGCTTACGGAAGGAAACACACTCAGTCAAGGTCCTGATGGTGGCCGTCACTGGGCACGCACATGCTCTGAGATGTGACCGTGTCCCTGCCATGTAGCAGGAGCCAGCGCCTGTGCGCCCTGGGCTTGTTCATGGCTTAAATCATCTCAGTGCTCTGAATTCTTCCCCCTGGAGCTGTGGTCTGTCTGAACAGTCCACACCAGAGATGACATTGCAGCTCTCATGCGAAAGATTGCCTTCTGATCCTCTCCTACGGAACGTGACAGTTTTCTCTGTGATGGCTGGATTAATTATCAGAAATGGTTTGCTGGCAGACAGTTGGATGCTAATTATGATTGGAACCTTAGGGGCCCTAAAACTCAAATGTGTTGATGTTTGTTGGTGATAGTAAAAGTGAAAAACCATAAAGTATGAAAGAAAATGTTTTTAACTGAAAACAATGCAGATTAGGCCAGGAAACTTTGAGTTAACTGTGATCTGAGTTAAAGCTACTCAACCCATGGTTGTGGGGAAGGGGATTAGAGAAGTGGTTAATTAATCATTACTTTCAGGTAGAGAGGGAATTGAGTTTGTATATTTTCATGCAAAGCAAAAAACAAACAAACAAAAAACTGGCATTGATTAAATTTGAGGTGACATTTGGGGAGGTATTCTCAGAATATCTAAGTCTGATTATCTAATTTGACTTCACACTGTGTTCCAGGCTTGTGAAATCTTTCTAGAAAGTTTCACCTGGAAAGAATTATTTTCAATTAAATGGATCATGACCACTACAGAGGGAATCATGAAACATACCTGTAGTGTGGGGTCATGCAGTGAACAGAGCTACCCAGCTCACAAAGAGATGGTTTGGAAGTCGGCTGTGCTAATACTGGCTTTGGATATCATTTCATTCTTCCCCATCAACAGTTACATTAACGAGGCATAGAGATGAAGGCAGGTAGATTCTTCATGGAGCCGTGTGACCGAAGAAGATTGATGTTGTCACTGGCACAAACGAGAAGGCTAACAGGCTCTTGATCATTGGAAGGGCTGGTAATCTACTGTGAGATTATTAGAAAAGTAGGAAGGGGATCAAGTATTGGTGGAGAATGCAGAAAATTAGAGAAAAAGAACAGGGAGCTTCCTAATCATTTCATATAGGTATTCAGATGGGCTGGTTTTCTTTAGCAGCACTTATGATACGATACAGGCATTTTTCCAAGCATACATTCTAGAATAATCTTTAATGAATAAGTAAACAAAAGGCACCCATAACTACTTTTTTTGGAGATTCCATGGGGTTTTTGTAAATAGGCATTTTTCCCCAAAGAAAATTAAGTAACATAATTTCTTGTTAAATTTAAGTCTGATATAAAATAACAATAAAAAATAAATTTTGTCTGATGTTGCAGCCCAGTCATTTTCATCAAATGAGGCTGTCTGGCAGAAACATACACTTCCCTTGAGGGTTTCCTTGGGGAAGCCCCCAAGCAGCGAGTCCCCACTTCTGTAAGAGATGCATGAACCCCTCTCAGCACAGTATCTTTTCTCAGGGAAAATTTATACAGAGGCAAAGACAGGTGCATAAACCTTGTTTTTTCATGGCAGAACAGGTTGTGGTTGAGGAAGCAGTGATGTTATAAGGAGCTATTTTAAAGTCCCTGAAATGTTTCTCCAGTAATAAGGGTTGAAATTCCTGGTACTTTTCCTCGCTTCCAAGGTAAGAATACAAGATAAGAATAACAGGAAGTTTAGAAGAATTATACTTTTAAAATCTCATTTCTCTTTGCCTTATCCAACTTTTTCTTGATAATTTTCATTCTTACCATGCAGCAATTTGGTGACCTCAATTCTCCCTCTCAGGAGCCAGAGAGGAAAGCCCTCTGTGTTTAAAGAGACTCAGAGTCTCCAGTCTGTCCTACTTTTGCTGAACACAAGCTGTACATAGCACAGCTTCCCTTGTGCAGGTGGAGATTGGCAGTTTGGCTCCGTTGAAAGGGGTAAGGTGGTTAGAGGTCTCCTAACCAGCAGCACTGGCATCAGCTGGTAACTTGTCAGAAATGCAAAATCTCGGGCCCCACCCCAGACCCACAGAATCAAAACCTGCAGATGCACAGATTCCCTGGGCAGTTCCGGAGCACATAGAAGTTTGGGAAACTCTGCATGTCTAGCAGACTCCCAAGTGAATGAACCCCAAGCTGCTCCTGGACAGAGAAACACACCCTGAGCATCACTTCATGAGAGCAACATCCATGGTGTTGTAGCCGAGAATGAAACATTTGAGCATTATGTATAAGGTAGTGAAGGCAGTCAGGAGCAATGAAAGTCACTCAAACACAAGAGGAGCTGTACAACTGCAAATCTCTTCCATGGACCTTGCATCTTCTGTAGTTGAGGAAGAACTTTTTTTTCCCCTTTGGAGAAATTCATTCCAGGTTGTTTCGAAGGTCAAATAATAAAGTTTAATTAGTTAAAAAGTAAGAGTGAATAAAAAGACAGAAGGTGAAAACTTAGTTATAAACCACATTTCTCAAGTTTCCCATTTTGAGCTAAACTACAGGGTACTCTGCCCCTTGTTTTTTTCTCTATAAATTTGCATTTCATGTAAAATAGCTCCAAAGTAGAAAATTATACATATGTATAAAATAATTGCTCATATTTGTTGAGAACAAATACACAGCATATATCAATGAGTGCCTTTCCTTCCTGTCTCCCATAGCTATTTAATTGTGCAAAATTTTATGTAACATACAGTAAAAAAAAAGGAAAATGTCTTGCAAGTAGTGTACTCTAATTAACAAGTAAATTGAAACTTAGCTCATTTAGAGGAAGTTAAATTATGTGGTCAGTGAAGTTTTTAAGGTTTACAGTGAAAAAAATTAAGGATTATATGCAAAACATAAATTGATTATAAAGTAAATTGAATCTACCGTGAAGTACGAGAACATAAGCATGTTAATGCATGTGTGTACATCATATGTTCTGATATAGATGAAGATTATTACTTAGCATTTGATTTCATAATGTGTTGCTATTTTATAGAAAGTTAAAGCAAGTAGAGATGTTATAAGAATTTCTAGAACCATCCTCCCTAACTTCTAGGATGCTGGCTTCAAACTGCTAATTAATGTAAAGTCAGCCTCATATATTGAGATGTTTAATCAATTGGCAGATTGCTGTCAATAAATATGTGTCTTAAGTGGTTTGTAATAGACAGGCTAATGAAGTACCCTCTGTGAGTGTCAGAGCTATTGGGAAAAATCTCTCTTCCTTCTGGGCGTATTGCCATATACTATTAGTCTCCCTCTGGTTCAGGGAAGAGTGCCCCTCACCTCTGGATGGAGTGTCTGGAGAAGCTGAAAGTAAACTTCATTTTCTACTAGCAGTTAGTCAAGCAACATGCGGCGGGAAGGGTGGTTACTGATAATATTAGCGATAGTCATAGAGTCTCACATCTCCTGAGCAGTTACAGTGTCTATATGGTAGCTCTGTGCTCAATACTCTCATTCCATTACCTCACTTAATCTTTACAGAAGCCCAATGAGAAAGGTCACTGTTTCTTAAACCTCTCAGCACCTTCCTGTTACAAATATTTCTGTCAGGCCACTGCAGTCCTGAAATCGATTTTGTAGATAACATGACCTACTCCACACATAATTTTTTAAAAGTCATCATAATTCCCCAACTATAACATAATGGCAAAATAAAAGGAATAGATTTTATTATTAGTACTCTTAATATATAAATGTTTGCTTCTGGCTGTACTCCAGCATGAGAAGTAATAGTCAGACATTTGCATCTGTACATAGAAGTTCTGTGTGATTGACAGCTCTAACTGCAGACTGATACAGGTGTTGTGTGCCACATACTCAGATACTGTAAGTGGTTGCACGGTCAGTGATGTGATTTTATAAAATGGTGAACAAGTCTTTAAAAAGCTCCAAAAACAAAACAAGACAAAATCCAGTCTCACCTCAATTTGCACAAAAATTACATTTCTGGAATATCCAGTACACACTGATACCAGGCAGAAAATGCCTTGTGTTCACATATAAAAAGGATATATGTGCTAGGTCCAAGTAATTGTAAATAGGGTTTTCACCTGCGTGAATATCCAGAGGGACATTGAGCAGCCGTGCATCCTGGGAGACCACTCTGAATGTTGCAGGTCTGGCTTGCTATTGAAAGACATCTGGCATCCCACACCTTCATTCAGTAAATGTCAGTGGAACTCCCATCATGAGGACAACCACAAACAGCCCTAAAGATTGTCACCCCGTGAAACAAGGGGACTGTGGTTTTCACCCTGTTTTTCGGATGTGGCAACTAAAGCTTTGGTAGTTTTCTCAAAGGCACATAGCTGGGAGTAGTGGGGTTGAGACTCAGACTCTAGTGTGTGCAACCCCAGAATCCCTGCATTTCACACAGTTGTGTCCTCCTAATGCATCAGGACAGGTCAGCAGTGCCATGTCAGAGCCCATGGAGGCTTCATGGATCATTTCCTGGAATTGTGATTGTTAGAAGGAAAAGGGTTGATTAAAATTTCTTGAGTACCCACTGTTTGCCATCTACCGTGCCCAGGTGCTTTGCTTCTGTTACCTGATGTTTGCAACAGTCCTGCAATGTAGTTGTGGGTAACCCCTTTTCACAAATCAGGAAGCTTGAGTGTGAGCCCCTCCCCAAGTGGTCCAACCTTTGAGAAGCAGAACTGGGCTTCAAACTCATTTTGACTTCAGAGCCCGAGCTCCTGCTCCTCCTCCTTATAGCTAGAGTGGACCCTCCAGAGGAGGGAGTGTTTATAACCTCTTGATACTGCTCACTCATCTCTTCTTGATTTCCCTCTACATTCTCTCGTGACCTGACAAGTAAGGTGTCTAAGTAATTTATTGCCCAAATGAGGATACTTTTGAGAGTGAAAGAGGACACTGTTACATCAGGACATTGATGTGGGTCCCTCAGTGATGCCCATTTCATAGCTGTGCAGAAGGGAACACCCACCAATTCATAGTTGATGCTCACACACAGAACTGGGGAAGTGCCATCTGGTTCCCCATCAGAACACACTGGGGACTCTGCTGTCACAGGAACGCTGCTTTCCTACCCTCAATGACTGTGGGACCATCTGGCAGAGGACAGGAGCTTTTGAGATCTTTTCCAGTTTAAAATGTCCATATCCCTGTCTTTTCATGCAAGCCTTGACTGTTGCTTCTCAAGGCATCATGAGAGTAGGTGAGGGAAGACCTGGTGGGGACATACCAGACCCCCAGGGAACAGAAGCTCTTTATAGCTGGTGACAGGGAGAGAGCCTGCTGCCCAATCGAGCTTCATTGCCCTCCTCTCAGGTGCAGAACAAGAGAAGGCTTCCTTCAGCTTATGTGTAAAGCTTGTACTAAAAGAGCATAAGTACCTGGTTCTGCCTGAATTTCCCCACACTTTTCCACTTGCCTTTGTTGATTATATTAATAAATACTGTGCAGCTAATGTTCCCATCTGGCAGGGCAGAGAACTAGCATAAAAATGGAGATGTGGTTACATCGCTTCAATACTAATGAAGGTAATACCCACTTGGCATGGTAGAAGGTGGGTCTTTACTTTAGAGTTCTTAATTAAGAACTGCCAAGTGACTAATATTAATTAGGAAACCAGCTGTATCCTTCAGTTTCATGGTATAGTTCTTCTTGTGAACCTGTGAAGGGAGTCTGAGCCTCTTTCAGCCCATGAGCAATTATCTATTGAGTATACTTTGTGTGTTTGGGACCAGGCGATGTGGGCAGAGATTTATAAGGTCCTGTCTTTGCCTTCAGGATCTCCATCTAATTGAGGAGCACACAGACAAAGAGAGCCAGTGTCTCAGACAGGGAAGTCGCAGCATCCTCAGCGCTGTGAGCAGCATGGGAGAAGTGTGGCAGTGGGATGGGAGGGAGCTTCTTTGAACTACACAGGTACCCCTTGCTCTAGGGTCACAGTGGCAAGACAGCATCTGTGATGGGACAGTGTCATATCCCTGGGGATGCTGGGGCACACGAGAGGTTGAGAGGCACCCGGCAGCCTGGGAAGTTGGAGTTCAGAGGAAAGAGAAGGAGACAATCATGGGCAGAAATAGTCAGGATGACTGGTGCTGGGCTCTAAGGGGGAGGGATAAGATTTCCGACAGGTGAGGAGCGAAGAGCAGCCCACACAGGTGGAAGGAAAGGGATCAGGCCCACAGGGACAGAAAGGAGAGTAATGGACACCACATGGTATGATGTCCACTTTAGCTCTTCAGTGGGGAGTCTCTCCACCAGCTGTCGCCTTGTTGATTGTAGTGATGCTGCTCACACCTACACACAAGCCCATGCACACACACGTACGCCTGGCCTCCTGCAGGGACCTGATGCCCTGAGCTAGAGGGTGGAGGAGTAGTTTAAGAGGAGACTCAATGCTCTGTCTATACCTAACATGATCTCTCAGCTCGTTAATAAAATTATACCTAGAACGGGGCATACGAGGAAGGATCTCAAATCCCCTGTTGAAGTCCTATGTTCTCAGTCTCTTTTGAAATTGATAAGTTAATATCCATTGAATTAGTCCTTGAATCATGAGTACCTGAAGGGGGTTATATGAAGACTAAGTTGTAGTGTACTCTGCCTCAACTGGAGTGTTAATTATTATAGGGTTTTTTCAAGCTTGAATTGTACTCTAATGAGCAATTCTCTCTTAATATCATACCTAGACAACAGATAATTGACTTGTATCTGTAAATTTTCAGTACTGTTAAATCACCTGCCAGAGTACTGTGGGTCTTCTCATACAGGGGTCCCAAGTTCAAGAATCTACGACACTCCGTGCTCCTTCACAAACTTTCTTGAGCAGCATTTCTTTTAAATTGTCCAAGAAGAGCTCTAGATCAAGGATTCTTCACCTTGAACCTGGGACATGGTCATTCACAAAGGCTTATCCTTTATAGGTTTAGGCTTTTCTTAGGGAGCTTTGTTTGAGGTGCTTTTCTCTCCTCAAACTCTACCATTGAACTTTTTTTTTTTTTTTTACATCTATCCTCACTCAGTGCAAATTTTTGTTCAGATTGCACTGATGTGTATGTGTGTAAAGTTGTGGCCTTTTTCAATAAATCCAGACATCAAGAACAATCTTTTTCCTAACTAAACTCTTTTTCACTGAGCTTTCCAAAAACCCTACCTGCTGTTTTAGATAAAGTCCATCTCAGTTGCCATCTTTAGAACGCTTCCCTAATGCTGGGTAATTCTGAAATCCCTGAATATTATTACAAGCACCAGTTCCCGTCAGAGAAAAAGACACCTTGGAAATAGCAGATCTATCATTTTATAGCTTGGAGAATTTTACTAAACTCAGGTCATCATCGTCAGCCTCCAGTTGAGTCTGTTAAATAGCCAATGTGACTAGTATCTATACAAAAAAAAAAGAAATGAAGCACAGGAACACTTTCTCCAGGGGAAGGATTTTGCCATATCCAAATAGCACCTGTGTTTTTATGTTATAATATTTTTCCTTAACAGAGTCATTTGTCCCTAGTTTTAATATTCAGAAAGGGCCTCAGATTTAATTTTACTTCTAAATTTTGTTTACACCAGAATTTTTCTTTCTTTCTTTCTTTTTTTTTTTTTTGTCTTTTTCCATGTCCGGCAACGGATCGCAACCCTCAGTGTTGCCCCCGTACCTGACCGGGGACCGGCAATGGGATTGCAACCCTCGGCGTTGCTCCCACGCCTTGGCTGAGCGGGAACCGGTCTGCATGTGGGATCCGAACCCTCGGGCGGGAGCGCCGCCGCGCTTCCCAAGCGGCACACTTATCCAGTGCACCACCGGGATTTTTCAACCTTGGCACTATTGACATTTGGAGCTGGATGATTCATTGTTGTTAGAAACCGTCCTATGTGTTGTAGGATATGTAGCAGCATCCCTAACCTACCAGATGCCATTAGCAACACCCCCACCCAGGTGTGACAGCTGACAACCAAAAATGTCTCTAGACATTGCCAGATATCCCCTAGCAGGGGGCAGAATGTGCTGTTTAAGAATCATCGTGTTACACAAAAGTCATTATTTTGCTTTTACTTTTATTTTTGTTGTTGCTCTTACAGTGTTACATTGTTAAGTGTGCCTATTTAAAATTTACTACAATTTTTGAGACCAGGTTTTAACATTTTTGTAAATATACTTGTAACTCCACTCCCCCCCCAAAATGGAAGTGGTCCTGGCCTCTTCCGAGACCTGCTCACGACACACCTAGTCTCCTCACTGCAGAACTGAGTTAGCTTTCTCCACCGACCATCAGTTCCCAAAGGAATCTCATGGTAAACAAAAGCCTGGGTCCTCCCAAATCTCCTGATGCATTTCCGGC
Source organism: Galeopterus variegatus (assembly GCF_000696425.1). Lineage (NCBI taxonomy): Eukaryota > Metazoa > Chordata > Mammalia > Dermoptera > Cynocephalidae > Galeopterus > Galeopterus variegatus. The sequence goes on from NW_007742749.1 coordinate 11,981, forward strand.
TGATATGTGGATTTGATTTCTTTCCAGAAAATCCAATGAGAAATTGCTTCATGTGTTATCATTACTTACATCAACATAGGCCTACATTTTTGTGAGATACTATTTGCTTCAAATGCATTATCTCTTTTACCTTTCACAAAAGTCTTAATGATGCTAATATTATATATTATCNTTTTTGGTTTTGTTTTTTTAATACAGACACCTCTGGAATGAGATTAAGCCTTACTTACCAAGAGAAAGGAAAGAGAACTTGCTTCGTTCCTAGACCGGTTCACTCTTAGTCATGGCAGTTATTCATGTTGCTGTCACCAACGGGCAATTGGTAGTGGACCACAGTGCCATGGACTCTTTCCCTAGTAAAGATTCATAACTGAACCAAATTGGCAAGACCATGAG
>NW_007742749.1:14455-14820 GCF_000696425.1 Galeopterus variegatus
GCATCTTCACAGAATCTAATTTGAGTAACGAAGAGCTGACTAGCGAACATAGTTGGATGAATTCCCTCAGTACTCCTGAAATATAACAGAGCAAGGAACAGTATAATGAAAAATAGCAAAGAGAGTAGCTAGGGGCTTAACTTATGATCAGTGTTCATTACAATAAATGACACTTTCACTGTAGAGTTACCATAAAGATTATTGACTCTTACGTAATGTGGTTCCCATCTGAATAGATTCAAGAACAGCTTAGCCTGTGAATGGGAGAGCTGAATCAAGAGGACTAAACACGTACTCAAAACCCTTATTCATTTTTTCAATTAGTACTGATGAGCTGCCCATTTAGAATCCTGGGCAGAGTAAGA
>NW_007742749.1:20485-20746 GCF_000696425.1 Galeopterus variegatus
TGGCAGGGCTGAAGTAGTGCTATGTTTGGCTCTCGACTTCTCTGTAGAGGCGTGGGCCTGCTTGGGCGTGCACAGGACTCACAGCCTTTCTCTGGAGGTGGTAGGTGCCTGCTGCCTTGTTCACCCCACTGTGCCCGCTGCTGACCAACCAGATGTGCACTCTTCTGATGGAGAGATTCTCTCCCCAGCTTTGTTAATACCCCTGGTCTGGTTACAGTCCAGTCCTGCTGGCCTGGGACTTATGCTGGTGTTATTTTGGGT
>NW_007742750.1:0-2656 GCF_000696425.1 Galeopterus variegatus
GATCCTTTGATTTTTGATGAAGATTCCAAAGATGACAAGTTAATATAATGAGAAAAAATGGCCTTTTTAATAATTGGTAATAGGACATGTAGATATCCATGTGGAAATAGAAAAGAAAGGTCAATCTTATACTCCATTAAAAAAATCTCTAAATGAATCAGAAATCTAAAATTAAGTATTTTTGGCAGAAAGAATACAGAAAAAGTAATGACTTTTGGTTAAGATGATATATTTTAAATAGCAAATAAAAGTACTGAAATAGTAAATGCAAAAATATTGACAAATATGACTTTATAAAAAGAAAACTCCAGCTTTTCTAAAGCTAGTACCAAGCAAATGAAAAGGCAAACAAGCAACGTGAAGGTAATTGTTGCAAACAATATTTGATAAATACCTTGCATACAAAATACATGTAAGGGACTTTTACTATGCAGTACTAAAAATAAAAACAATCTAGTTTAAAAATTAGCATAATATATAAACAGACACATAACCAAATAAGAAGGGCAAAGGTCAGTAAGCATATAAAAAGATACTCAACACCATTATTTATTAGAGAGGTACAAATTAAAATCATGAGATACCAGTATATAACAAAGAATGGCTAAAATTAAAAAGTTTGGCAGAAAGGGGGAACGGAATGGAGAAGGAGGAAGGGGAGAGATNCACATCTGATGAAGGTGCCCATGGCCAGCATTAAACCTTCAATGGATTAATCAATTCACTAACACATGGTCTTCACAATCTAATCACCTTTTTAAGGTCTCACCTTTCAATTATCATAATAAGATTTCCCACTCTCTTAACATTGTCACAGATGGGGTTAAGTTTCCCAAACTTGAAATTTTGGGGACACAATTCAATCTATAGCAATACACGAGTACTTAAAAATATTAATTCTCAGATTTACATGTCTGGCTATAAAAAAGTGAAATGGTCAGGAATTATGAGGTTGAATAAAAAACAATTAGAAAACAAGGGGAAAAAAAACAGAAAAAAATATTTTCTGTTATTGCACAACAGAGAGTGGAGAAACTTTATTCAGGATAAAGGAGAAACAAATTAGGTAAATTTTCTATAGACTAGTAGGCTAGTCTTTCTACTTAGAGCGAATCTCTAAACTGTTGTAGTAAGAAGAACAAAAAAAATAGTTTGGCAATTTTGATAGTTTGAGAATTCATTTATATGACATGCAAAGGATCTAGATAGTCTATCAGCACAAAAATAATTATTGTTTGATGTGATATATGTATTAATTAGCTGAAATTAACCATTCCATGATGTACGTATATTTCAAAACATCATGTTATACACAATAAAAACATACAATGTTATCTGTAAACTTAAATATATATATATANAGAAAAAGAGGCATTTGCAATGGCAATTTCTGAGTGCAGGAATATTACCAAGTCCATGGAAAGACCATGGGAATAAGGGGCTGATATGAAGGGGAAAACTTTGCCAGAGGAGAATTAACAAATTCAGAAGCCTTTTCTAACATACTGGCTACTGCTCCCTTTGCGTAAAGTAACTGGCAATGGTGTAATATATTTAATGAATCTTCTATTTTTATATCAATGTATAAGACACGTAAGAACTACAGAAGAAGTAATTATGTCCTGCAGAGAACCAACATCACTTAATTTTCTGAAAGCTTTCATTGGCACCAAGATGTGCTTTAAGCTTTTTCATGCCTACAGAGCTCTGTTAAAACTCAACATTTTAAAGAGGTTTCCTCTGTGTGGTTTCTTTTGCTTACCTGTTAAATATGGAGCTTGCCTTCCCCCTCTTCATCGTCATTTACTGTGGGAGACATAACTAAATGCTTTGCTTTTTTGATATGTATATATATAGATAGATAGATAGATTCCATTTATAGTCATTGTAGACTATAAAAACAAACACATAACATATATTAGATAAAATACTACCTAACATATAATTATATTATTTATTAATTATATTAGTAATATGATTATATTTGTATTATGTTAATTATATTAGATAATAGGTTATCTAATATATATATATGAACTTACATATTAAATGATTAAGAAAATCACTGAATACTTTGTTAAATGTGCCATTATGTGCCATTCACATACTAGAAATAAAAGTAAGACAAAAAATATTTTATTTTACATTTTTATAAAAGGAAGAGCAGATTTTTTATTTTATGTATACATATTTATTTTATTATTATTTTTTAACTTTTTACTATGAAAAACTTAATACTTATACAATAAATTCTGCTACAGCAGTCAACAACTCATGGCCAGCCTTATCACGTTTGTATCCCCACCAACTTTTTGCCTTCCCCCTGGATTATTTTGAGTAAATCCAGGTATTGTAGCATTCATCTGTATATATTTCAATCTATGTCTCTAAAAGGTAAGAACTCTTTTATAAAAGACATAACTGCAGAATATAAAAACATTTTAAAAATCAATACTAAATCCTTAATATAATCAAACACTAAATATGTTTAAATTTCTCCAATTCTCTTCCCCTCCCTCTTTCTTTCTTACAATTGATTGGTTTACAAGAGCCAAACAAGTTCTGCTTGTGGCATTGGTTGCTATGTCAGCTGAAAAGTAAGACACAAATTAATGAAGACAGTCATAGTCAGGAATGGCTTAATAAATGAGAAAAA
>NW_007742750.1:4041-6355 GCF_000696425.1 Galeopterus variegatus
AAAAAAGAAAAAAAAAAAAAAAAAAAAAAAGAAATAGCGTTTCTTAAGTCAGAAGGAGTGAAGAGACTTCAACTTAGAATATTAAGGTTTATAAATTGCCAAAATTTTTGCAAGAAGTGCTTTGTTACAATTCAGAAGACTTCAACCTGAGCATTAATACATCAATATATGGATATATAATTTCACATATCCTTCAATGAAGCATGAAAAACCAGTGTTTACAAAAGTGTACACATCCTTTCTGACCATAAGGTCATAATTACAAAACAAAATATTATTGTATCTAAAACATTTTTTAAAGAGGATAAGAGAGCTGTCTTTTTAAAAATGAATCTATCACTCATATCATACATACTATTATTTATAAATCAGTGTATTTAAATGGAACAAACCTAAATTTGTCTGGTGAGATGTCCCTTAAGATAAGCAAAATCGGTATTTTATGTTTGCTGAATTGCTTTTAAATAATCATAAAAATAGCAATATCCATTTGTCTTCATTTCATTTCCATTACAAAATTTTGTTTTATTTTATGTATATCCTCTATTAAGAAAGAAATAAAGGTATTTATATAGATGTAGCCATAATCTAAAATAAGACTTATTTAAATTTAAAGGATACATTTTTTCTACCTAGTAAAACAGAGCCTCAAAATTAATTTTGGTTTTGTTATCACACAATAAAGCAAACGATATTTGCATACTTGAGTAAATGTACTGAAGTCACTATCACATACCATTTTAAAATTTCAAAGCATAAGGAAGTAAGAGATAAGCTATGTCTTTTTCTTTCTTTTTTGGCTCTTTGGCCTGCCTTTGTTTTGTTTTCTGTTTGTTTGTTTTTTTCTCTCTCTGCTTTTACTCATGACATTTCTATAATAATATGGGCATTTAGTTTTTTTTGTTTGTTTGTTTGTTTTTTTTCTTTTATTTTTAGGGAAATAAACTGTTTCCAAAATTTAAATACATTTTATCCCACTACAACTTCATTTTACCACATTATGACTTTTAATTCAATATTATGTTTTTGTAGACAGCCACATTAATACACATAGCTTCGGTTTAGTCATTGTAATTACTGTAGGGTGTTCTATTGTACAAAGAAAACTGGTATTCATTTATTATCCTACATCAGAATAGTTTTAATTTGTTTTGTTTAGTTATCAGAAAAAGTGTTGCAATGGAAGTCTTTGGATGTACATATATCCTTTGATAGGGCTATGTGTCCAAGAGTTTCTCTTGGTGGGCACTGACAATTAGAATTTTTCTATGATCCCAGCTTGTACTTCTGTATATTTAAAGTAGGATTTCTGTTGGACCTCAGGTCACAACTTTGAGAATAGGTTAATGCTGTGCCAGTTTGTTGGGAATAACAACATTCCTTTGCTTTGGTGTCTGAGGTTGGCAGCACTAAAAGTTATTTCTCTTACCTGGAAATTTGTTAATAATTTAGGAAACCTAGGTTTCAGCATTAATCTCATCAGCGTACTCCAGAAAGGATGTATTTGCTCAGTCTTTCATCTTTCTAACAAGTATCACATATGTATGTCAGATATCTAAGTCCTGTGGTAACATTCTTTGAAACTCTGCTTTACCACATTTCATGGGAAATTTGAGAGTCCATGCTTAATGCACATGTATACAAAGAGTCTTCAAAAAGTTCACAGAAAGATTCATATTATCTTTTAACTCCATTTTTATATAAACATTTTGAAGTAGCCTCATATTCTGTTATGGGACATGAGCATTGTCTCTAGGTGGATCTTTGATCATATGATCTTTGATCATAATTTAGGGTATATAATTGGTCAATAGTGCAGTTATACAGAATATCATAAATGATTCTTCATGTGTCTTTATGAGAAAAAGGCACAGATATTGCTCAACAGAGTAAATGGATGTGATGTTCGTTGTCTTCATTTACCCACAATTGCTGCCTCATTTCTATCTGGAATTAGGTCAATGACACCTTCGTTTCTCAAGGAAACTTTGAGATAGTAATTTTACATTTGTTTTGTTTTTTATTTTGCCCTTAAGCAGACTGGAAATATTCTACTACTCCAGTATGGCAGAAATAATGAAATCAATGAGAATGCACCAGGTTAATTTTTTTTTTTTTTTTTTTTTTTTGGTATAACAACAACAAAGGTGCAGATAGTCTACTGTTCCTGCCTCATCTGAGAAGTTTTACTACCTTCCTGAGATTTTCCTTAGATTAGGAGTATAGTAAATTCTGTAAATGGTGGCAGATATCCCCAGTTTAGTTTTAGGAATCAAAAACTAAACTGGAAATGTCTTGGATTCCTAAAACTAAA
>NW_007742750.1:6365-10419 GCF_000696425.1 Galeopterus variegatus
AGTAAGAGAACTAACTCATGCTGTATGAGGTAACTTCCCAGGGCCACCATAACAAACTACGCTACAGCAAATTTTGAGGCTTGAACAACAGAAATGTATCCTCTCACAGTCCTGGAGGCTAGAAATCTGAAATCAGGTGTTTGCTGAACCATGTACATTTAGGCAGGAATTTTTCCTAGCTTCTTCAAGTTTCTTGTTGGCTTAGGGCTGCATCACTCCATCACTGCCTGCATCTTCACTTGTCCTTCTCCTCTGTGTGTCTCTCTGTGTCCTCACTTCTTCATATAAGGACCCAAAACATTGGATTTAGAGCCCACCCTGAATCCAGGGTGACTTTATTATGATTACATCTGCAAAGACTTTATTTCTATATAAGGTCACATTCTGAGGTTCTGGTGGACATGAATGGGGATTAAGGAGGATTTTCAAATAATACAGCATACTTTAAATAAATTGCAAGCTGATTTTCTTCAATTTAGGCAATGTTTTTTGATGAGAAACAGATATTCAAATTATATTTATCAAATGAATATTAAGCATAATATCAGGGAAGAAAAAATATATAAACAGAATAAATAAATAAAATCTAAAAAGGTAAGACCAAGATTGTTGAAATTCTAGATGAACATGCTTTTTCATACTATGTGGGTGAGATTGTAAAATATAGTTACTCCTTGATCCCACATTTGCACTCTAAGAATATAATCTATTATATTGATGAGCAACAATTTTTATAGTCAGTGTTCTACTAGGTATTATTAGGCAAATCTTACAAAGTATTATGTATGTTATTTTGTGTACATATAATGGATAAAATGTTAAATGATGGGGTTTTTTTTTTTGTCTTTTCATGACCAGCAAGGGGATCGCAAACCTTGGTGTGGCGTAGCCCACACCGCGCTCAACCAGTGAGTGCACCGGCCAGTCCTATATAGGATCCGAACCCGCGGCAGGAACATCGCTGCGCTCCCAGCACCACACTCTCCCGAGTGCGCCACGGGCTCAGCCCTAAATGATGTTTTAAAAATGATATTAGCTGCCAAAAACACATAGATGATATATGTAAACTACAAAACAGAATAAAAAGATCAAATATAACATAATTAATTTATTTGCTAGAACAATAAAAGTAACTTAAAACTTTTTTCCCTGTGAAATACAAATCTGAATCCAGAGTCCTAGATTGCTAGTAAAAAATAGTTCTTTAATAACTCTTATTTTCTCTTAGTGTTAAATTTAGTCAGGGATCCTGTAAATCTGAATTAATAAAATATAAAAACTATATATTATCAATATTTTCAAAGGTTTTAACATAGGCTGTAATATACTATTATTCAATTTTTCTAATCTGAGTGTTTACTTATATGATGTCTTTTTTTCAGCCGTAATAGCATATATTTGTTCCTTCCTTTTTAGCTGATAATGCTTACTAGTCTTTAACTACTTAATTGTTTTCCAAGATATGTTTTATAAATCAGTTTTGTATCATTGTTTATAAAGTAGCTATTTAGGATTTAGAAATATGTATGTGCATATTTAGGAAATTATGTCTTGGAAATCAATATGATCAAACACAGAAGAGCTCTGTGGAAAACTCTTCACTGAGAAAATAAATAATCTAGTTGCTCAGTCGGCTTCAGCAATTAACTTGAGGATAACATACTAGTGGTATACCCAGGTCCACCTTGGTGGTTGTTGCTAAAGCTTATTGCAAGTATAGCCCCATTGGTAGGATTTGTCTATGATAGTGAGAAATAACCCATAGACTAAATTTATAAAAAAGCCAACACATACACACAAAGTAATTCTGCTATGTGATCTCTCTGAAACTGTTGAAATCAAAAGAAAGCAAAGCATTTCTCTGTCTGTTTTATAGTGGAGAAGTAAGCACCATTTATTAGCAGAGTGGGGTTGATGTCTTAAAAGAATATGGAATGAATAGAAAATGAGAGCTTGCCCTGGAGCAGGGCACCTGTGATATCAGGTCCCCAAGTGGGATGGAGGAAATATTACAGTTCCTGAGCAAGGCAGCATCTGCTGTGCAGGTGACGGTCCAAGCACTAAAGGATGTGTTCTGGCTACCAAGAGTGAGATTTTTTCTCAGTTATGAAAAAATGCCTGTTTTCTTTTGTAGAGTTTTATACTTAATTGCATTTTCAAACTATTCTACAATAAAATTGAGTTTTATGTATATACTTGTTATCATAAAAATTTTACTACAGAAATAATTTACATGAAAAAGCATGCATGCATTCACTTAAGAATTCTAAAAGAATCACAACACAAATATACTAGTTTTGTTTGAAATGCACATAAATATTTTTAAAATTTAAAATATGGACACACTAATTCAAATTTAGCTGTTCAACTTCAAAGTAGCAAAGGAATTTTTATAAACCCCCATAACTTCAAAAAAGGACAGAGCCAAGATGATTAAAAAATAAAATAAAATAAAATTTCTGAGCCTGAATCCTAGCAAAAAGACAAGACTACACCATAATATATGTCTCAGAGCAAAGAAAAAAGGCAAAATGTGGAAGGAATGACAAGAAACTTGTAGTCTAGTTTTTTTTTTTTTTGTTCAAAAATATTGGCTTAGTAGACAGATACACCAAGAATAAATTTCTAGTTTTACATATACTAGCTATGTGTCTTTTCAAGTTTACTTTATGTCTAAGGTTCTGTTTCCCTGTTTGTCAAATAGAATTAGTAATACCTGTCTCATTGGATATTTTGAAAATATTATATGAAAAAAGATGTGAAGATGATCGAAACAGGAACTATAATTACAATGTTAATAGTTTAAATATTAATCACTAAAAGTATTAATGATGTTAATTATACTACTACCTTGATAAAATATAATACATTCCAATAGTCTTTCTGATTTTCTGAAGAGGACTTTCTCTTAATTTCTAATGCCACAAGAATTTATAAAACCTCTTGGATGTTTAATTAAGAATTCCCAATATCCCTGTTAAAATTACAGAAAACACAACCTCTGATAACATGCAGTATGCAGAAAATGTTTCATGGACTAAGTTCTAAATGGAATTAGACTCAGAGGTCCCTGAAGGCGGTTACCAATCAGCCTACTGCTAAGTGTAGTAACCTCAGAATTGCATTAGAAGCTTTGATCAAACATAAAAAGCTCTTGTAAAAAACTACGTGAAAGAACTCATTAACTATGGGATAGCTGTGTGTGTGTTTCTGTGTGTGTGTCTGTGTGAATAAGTGAGATCACACTCACCATTTTTTAGTTAGCAAATAGTAAACTAATTGTCTACTGTTTGTATTATCTGTGGACATAGCATCTTTTCTTGGCTGTTTCACGTTAGACTGTTAAAATTCACTTGTGTCAAATTTGGGGTTGAAGCCTGGGATGTAGTGAGGGGAACTTCAGCAGTAACAAACTTCAAACACCGCCAAAGTCCTAACTGGATTAACTCAAACACTTATAATTAAGCCCTAGTAGAAGGAATGCTTTGCCCATTTCCAGGTACAAACTTTATTTACTTCGTTCTACACTGTCCTATACAAAATGCCTCGCTCCCTAAAATTAAATTATATTAAATAGCATATGAAAAGGCAACATAAAGCACTTTGAAAGGACAAAATAATCATCAGAACCCTCAAATATGGCACAGATATTGGAGCTGTCAGACATAAATTTAAAACTAACTGATTAATATGTCAAAGGTGCAAAAAAAAAAGTAGTTTGCAATAGTGGACAACATGCAAGAGCACATGAATAGTATCATCAGAAAGAAGAAAACGAGAAGAAAGAATCAAATGGAACTATATGAAATGAAAAAGACAGTAAGAGAAACGAAGAATGCCTCCAGCAAGCTCGTGAATAGACTCATGAATAGACAAAGATGAAAAGAGAACCAGAAAACTTGAAGAAAGGTAGCGAGATATTATACAAACTGAAACACATTCACACACACAGACACACACACAGACACACACACAGGGAGGGAGGGTGGGGACGGGGGAGAGAGAAAAATAAAGAAACAAAACAAAAGTACAGAGCATCCAAAAATGATTAGAC
>NW_007742750.1:11118-12987 GCF_000696425.1 Galeopterus variegatus
AAAAAAAAAAAAAAAAAAAAAAAAAAAAAAAAAAAAAAAAAAAAAAAAAATTCCTAAGGCAGAATCATATGCAATTAGACCGAAACCTGGATCTACACAAAGAAATAAATAAACATTGGAAATGACATGAGCAAAAGTAAGATAAAATCCTTTTTCCTGTGCTTAATTAATGTAAAACATAACTGGCTGCCTAAAACAGAAGCAGGATCACTCATGATGTGCTTATAACATACGTAAAAGTACACACAGTGACAGCGTAGCCCATGAGATGGGAGGAATGTGTAGAAATACACTATCCAAAGGTCCTCACACTTCATGCTAAATGGTATTAATGTAAACTCTATCAGCTTTTTATTTTTTAAAATTTTTAATTGAAACAAATTGTACATATTTATGAGGTACAGAGTTATATTTCAATACATGCATACAATGTGTAATGGTCAAATCATGGTAGTTGGCTTATTCATTGCTGCAAAAATTTATCATTTTTGGGCCGAGCCCGTGGCACACTCAGGAGACTGCCCCGCTGGGAGCGCAGCAGCGCTCCCGCTGCAGGTTCAGATCCTACATAGGGATGACCAGTGCGCTCACAGCACTCACTGGCTAAGCGCGGTGCAGCCGGTCTCAAAAAGGACAAAAAAATATATATATATATATATTTTGTGAAAAGAACATTTGAGCTCCTCTCTTCCATCCAATTGAGGACATACAATAAGTTATTATTGGTTATAGAGGCTTTTACTTCATTTTAAAAAATATAAATAATATGCCAATAGAGTAGAAAAATAGAACAAAAATAAAAATTTCTGATTTAATCCAAGAGAAGGCAGTGAAAAATGAGAAAAAAAGCAAAAGAATAGATGGCACAAATTGAATATAGCTAAGAAGATAGTTCAATTTAATCAATCACATCAATAATCTAATTTCATGTGAATTGTCTCAATATAACAGTTAAAAGAAAGTGATTATTAGATTGAGCAAAAAGGTAAGGTCAAACTGTCTGCAAGGAACTTACTTTAAACAGAAAGATATAGATCAGTTTAAACTAAAAAAGAAGTAAAATGATATGAATGCTCGTGCAGCTGTATCATCAGTAGATAAAGTAAATTTTTATCTATGGTAGGCAGTAAAAAGCTTCTTCAAAGACGTCCACGTTCTAATTCCTCAGACCTGTGAATTGTCTTACCACACTTGGCAAAAGGGACTGTTTGAATGTGACTAAGTTAAGGACATTAAGATAGAGAGATTATTCTGAGTTATCCAGGAAGGTCCAAGGTAATCATGAGATGATTTAAGAGGTGGAAGTGGGAGACAGGAGAATGAGTGAAGGAAATACTGTGATGGAAGCAGAGGTGACAGAAAAAGAGTTTCGAAGATGCGGCACTGCTGGCCGTGAAGACAGAGGAATGGGCTAGGAGACTCAGGATGCTGGCAGTCTCCAGAAGCTAGAAAAGGCAAGGACATGAATTCTGCCCCACAACCTCCAGAAGGAACACAGCTCTGATGACACTCTGATTTCAGTTTGGTGAAACTTATTTCAGAATTTATTTCTACAGAAATGTAAGATAATAAATGGGCATCGTTTTAAGTAATTAAGTTTGTGGTTATTTGTTATAAGTAGTAGTAGAAGCAAATGGAGCCTCAGAACACAGGAGATTGTCAGGGATAAAGATTCACATTGCATAATTATCATAAGATATAGCAATCTTAATTGTATATAAATCTAAGAAAGTCAAAATATCTGAGGCAAAACCACATGGAACTGAACAAAGAAGTAGACAGATCAAGATTGTAGTAGTAGACTTAAAAACTCTGCTTTCAGTTCTTAATAGTACAAGTAAGTCAAAAATCTATTATAATATAGAATAC
>NW_007742750.1:14816-16132 GCF_000696425.1 Galeopterus variegatus
ACATGCATGCATAAAAAAATTGAATCTACCCTCCTCTGGTTGTCTCTTATGTCATCCGTTCTGTCCGTGGACTGTCAGCCTACCATTAATATCACTGCAATGGCTTCTTAACTGGTGTTCCTGGGTACAGTCTTGATTCTTCCAGCATCAGAAGTAATATGCACACATTCACATGTACATGTTTACTTACATATATCTCAGTTTAAGTCACTTAAAACCCTTCAAAGAGTTCCATTGCATTTGGAATAAACCCAAATTCCTTAACAGACCTACCAGACCGTAGAGAGCCAGGTCCTTGTTCTCTACCTGCTCTCGTCTTGCTCCACTATTTTCTTGTCTCACTAAGTCTTTGGCACCCTGGTGTATCTGTAATTTAGTCACATTATTCAAGTTTATCTCTGTCCTACAGAGAGACAGTCTCTCTACCTGGCGTTTTCTTAACTACTCTGCAAATGATTAGCTTCTTCCTTTTCTTAAGCCAGCGTTTAAATTTCACTTCTTCATGAGGGTCTCCCTGACTATTCAAAGTAGTCCTCTACCTTAGGTTCTTACCTACTTACTAATATTTATTTCAAATTGCAAGTATAGGATATATCTGTCTGCTATAGAAATAGTATAATGTTAGTCCTTTTTATCTGTTACAAGTAAATGTGAAATCAGAGATAGCAATCATTAAGAAAGAACTAGGGTTAGAGAGAAATTCAAAATCAGATCATTGGCTACTTTATTATTTCCAGTGAATTTTAAACTTGAATGTGCACCAAAATCACATGGAATACTTACACAAATATAAATTATTGAACCACAACCCGATAATTTCTGACTCAATAGAGCTGGGAAGGGGGACTGAGTTGAAGGAGAGGATTATGGTACAGAGAACACAGCTTGAGAACAACAGATTTATTCATATTTCCATAGTGTAATGCTTCCTGTGCTGACTTTTTTAACCCAAAAGTGATATATATTTACAACACAAGGAGTTAAACAATTTGGCTGACTAGTTTGACTTGAAGCTTTCAATTAAGGTTAAATATACCTTTATTCTATGCTTTATCAAAGTGACAGATTTTGTTATTGGGTTTTTCTGCCATTCAATGAACAAAGATAAGGACTCCTTGTTTTCAAATTATTTTGTTGTAAAGCCAGACTTGACCTATCTGAAATGTAAATCTCTATATTTTCAACAAATATATTTGTGAAACATACTTGAGATGACTGTGGGAAATTACAAAATATGTTATAGTACGCAGAAAACTGCCTCCTCAAGGATGTCTACATGCTAATCTTCAAAACCTGAGGATATGTTACTTTACATA
>NW_007742750.1:16877-20465 GCF_000696425.1 Galeopterus variegatus
TTATCAAAGTGACAGATTTTGTTATTGGGTTTTTCTGCCATTCAATGAACAAAGATAAGGAGTCCTTGTTTTCAAATTATTTTGTTGTAAAGCCAGACTTGACCTATCTGAAATGTAAATCTCTATATTTTCAACAAAGATTTGTGAAACATACTTGAGATGACTGTGGGAAATTACAAAATATGTTATAGTAGGCAGAAAAGTGCCTCCTCAAGGATGTCTACATGCTAATCTTCAAAACCTGAGGATATGTTACTTTACATAGTAGGTGGCTTTGCTGATATGATTGAAATAAGGATCTTGAGATGAGGAGAATATCCTGGAATATCTGGTTAAGCTCAATGTAATTACAGGATTCTTTGCAAGTGAAAGAGGGAGGTAGGAGAGACAGAATCAGAGGGAATGTGACAACATAAGCAGAGGACTAAGTGATAGTATTGCTGGCTTTTTAGATAGACTAAGAGCCAAAGCATGTGTCTAGTCTCTTGAAATGGGAATAAGAAAGGAAGAAGATTCTCCCCAAGGACCTTCAGAAGGTACATAGTTCTGTCCACCCTTTAATTTTTACCCACTGAGAATCATTTTGGACCTCTGATCTCCAGAACTGTAACATAATAAATCTGTGTTGTTTCCATCACTAAGGGTGTGGTAATGTTACACCAGCCATAGGAGACCAATACACATTTTAACACTTTAATATTGGCAAGACTTATACCCCATAAATAATAATTTTTGCTAATTATTTTAAGTAAAGCTAAATTTACAATAAACACAGGGAATTTTTTTTTTTTCTTAACTGGGATTAACATTATTATTTCCTATCCTGAAATCTTCAACATAAATTTGGTTCTGGCAGATCTGTCCTTCAATAAAAGTTCTTGAACATGTTTAAATTTAAATTAAACAAATATACTCAGGTTTATCCACTGCTTATTTACTTTTGTGCATTTCTTCTCTTGTAGAATTTAAATAAAAAAATATTGCTATCTTGTTTATAACTGTAATTCTGGTACCTGTCACAAAGCCTGACAAATGATGGACACTCAATAACCATTTTGCATAACTACCCTAATTCAAAAATTATAGTTAAATGATACCATACTAACATAATATATTGAAGCTTGCAATTACTGTGACAACTGTTTATAATAATAGAAACTAATTCTGAGGTTTTTTTAAAAAAATGCCTTCCTAGAATCCCCTTCAATGAATATACCACACCTAACCAATTTTTAGTGACCACATGCTTTATAAATAATGATCTTAGGTGTTCAGCCACAGTAGTTCATCCACCTGATAATTCCACTAGGATAAATTTACAAAAGGGTATTCGAAGGCATCCTCCTGGACATAATCACTCCTTCTAGCTGTTGCTAGTATGAATGGTGATACATATATGATGATGGTTGGATTTTCATTTCTTTCATGATTAGGGAAACCTGCAAACACAGTGTCTGAAAGCTTACTCGTAGAAATGAACAACTGCATGTACATGTTATCGGCACTAGACTTTTCTTCTGTTCAACGACGTCTCCAACAGATAACTTAGTAGAAACAGTACATTCCATAACATTATGTGACAGTAAAAGCATGACAGGATGGTACAAGCATGAGTATTATGAATGTGGATAAAAGAAAAATATATCAAAATTACATGATGAAAGTAGTTACTTTCTGGTAAGTAATATTAGAAAATAATCAGAACATCTGATCCTGAAAGAATAAAAAAGGGCAAAGAAGGAATCTGCAATAGTTCTTCCAGTAGGAGCAAAGGAAAAAATGTGGAAAATCCTGACAGAGAAGAGGTTCAGTCTAGTGGGCAGAAGGAGACCACATGCTTTATAAGTAGTGATGTGAGTTATTCAGACTAAAAGAGAAGGACAAAAAATTGAGAAAGAAAAAAGCCAGACTCCCAATGGTTTTATACAGCACGTGCACTCTGTATGTCTGAGATCGACTAAACCTAATCATGCTCATATTGAACATTGTCAGAGTGTCAGAGCTTGCACAAGGTTTTTTCAGTAAAGAGGTTGTTAAGAAAATGGAATAGTTTGGTCAGGGCCCTCAACTCAGGTCCAGTTGGGTGTGGTTTTAGCACATCCATTGTAAGCAAATTATGTGTGCGTGTGCGTGTGTGTATGTGTGTGTGTGTGTGTGTGTGTAGTTAGTGTGCATGTGTGCCAATGTATCTTTTTAGTTTTGTTGCTATTCTTGTGTTCTTCAGAGAGAGAGAGAGAGAGTAGAGAAGAGTTTGGTGAAGCAGGAAGGCGTCAGCCTCGGGCATCCACTCCGCGCAGCCATGCTTTCCAGCCTATGACTCCAAGGACTTTTGGCCAGTTACCTAGCTCATTAGACCTGTATGTGAGGGGTCTGGTGACCCAGCCTGGTGTGTGTAGGGTCTGGTGACCCAGCCTGGCGAGTGTGGGGTCTGGTGACCCATCCTGGCGTATGAATGTTTTGTGACCCAGTCTGTGAATGGGCTTGAGGGGTCTGTGAGCTTCAGACCCAGCCCTAGTGCAACAATTGGCCCAGTTGGTGCAGGATTACTGGCAGGTAAAAGAGCCCGATAACCAGTGTGGTCACCTAGCTTTACAATTGGCATCGCAAACAGGATTAAGAGCACTAGACAATTGGCAGTGTTGACAGGGTTCCAGGCCTTAGCCTAGCCAGACAGAGGTTAAAGGGGAAGTCCAGAACTTATTGTGGCCTTTAATATTCCGCCCAATCCTCTGTATCCAAACTTTTTTGTGACTATTCTCAACATCAAAAATCATAAGATGTNGTGGGCAGAAGGAGACCACATGCTTTATAAGTAGTGATGTGAGTTATTCAGACTAAAAGAGGACAAAAAATTGAGAAAGAAAAAAGCCAGACTCCCAATGGTTTTATACAGCACGTGCACTCTGTATGTCTGAGATTGACTAAACCTAATCATGCTCATATTGAACATTGTCAGAGTGTCAGAGCTTGCACAAGGTTTTTTCAGTAAAGAGGTTGTGAAGAAAATAGAATAGTTTGGTCAGGGCCCTCAACTCAGGTCCAGTTGGGTGTGGTTTTAGCACATCCATTGTAAGCAAATTATGTGTGCGTGTGCGTGTGCGTGTGTGTGTGTGTGTGTGTGTGTAGTTAGTGTGCATGCGTGCCAATATATCTTTTTAGTTTTGTTGCTATTCTTGTGTTCTTCAGAGAGAGAGAGAGAGTAGAGAAGAGTTTGGTGAAGCAGGAAGGCGTCAGCCTCGGGCATCCACACCGAGCAGCCATGCTTTCCAGCCTATGACTCCAAGGACTTTTGGCCGGTTACCTAGCTCATTAGACCTGTATGTGAGGGGTCTGGTGACCCAGCCTGGTGTGTGTAGGGTCTGGTGACCCAGCCTGGTGAGTGTGGGGTCTGGTTCCCATCCTGGCGTATGAATGTTTTGTGACCCAGTCTGTGAATGGGCTTGAGGGGTCTGTGAGCTCCAGACCCAGCCCTAGTGCAACAATTGGCCCAGTCGGTGCAGGATTACTGGCAGGTAAAAGAGCCCGACAACCAGTGTGGTCACCTAGCTTTACAATTGGCATCGCAAACAGGATTAAGAGCACTAGACA
>NW_007742750.1:20988-21411 GCF_000696425.1 Galeopterus variegatus
CCCAATCCTCTGTATCCAAACTTTTTTGTGACTATTCTCAACATCAAAAATCATAAGATGTGGGGTTTTATATACTAAATATAAGAAATATGCACTCTGTATATCTATTCCCTCAGTGACTATGTCTTCCACTAATTCAGGAAATAATGCCTTCAGAATGTTTACATCAAGATGGTTATTATTTATCATAAATCTTGTGAGAGAGGAAATCTACTATGAAAGCCTAAGAATTCAGTATAAGAAGAGACTGGTTGGATTACAGAGGAAAGGGCAGCGGTTAGAATAAGTAGAAGAGATTTTTAAAACTTCTCTCATTTAGCTCAAGTTATTCTATTTCTCTTTGAACAGTATCCCTTTGTATGATTAGTGTTAAGCTCCTAATATTAAAGGATTTGTGAATCTGTGACTCTGAATAGTCATGAA
>NW_007742751.1:0-8049 GCF_000696425.1 Galeopterus variegatus
CTCTTTTGCCCGTTTTTTAATTGGGCTGCTTGTTTTTTTGTTGTAAAGTTGTTTCAGTTCCTTGTATATTCTGGATATTAATCCTTTCTCAGATGTATATTTTGCAAATATTTTCTCCCACTCTGCTGGGTTTCTTTTAACTCTGTTAATTGTGTCTTTTGCTGTGCAGAAGCTTTTTAGTTTGATAGAATCCCATTTGTTTATATTTTCCTTTGGTTGTCCGTGCTTTTGGGGTTGCATTCATGAAGTCTGCACCCAGTCCTACTTCCTAAAGTGTTTATCCTATGTTTTCTTTAAGAAATTTTATTGTTTCAGGGTGTATATTTAATTCTTTAATCCATTTTGAGTTAATTTTAGTATGTAGTTAGAGGTATGGGTCTAGTTTCATTTTCCTGTATATGGATATCCAGTTATCCCAGCACCATTTGCTGAAGAGGCAGTCTCTTCCCCAGGTATAGGTTTGGTGCCTTTGTCAAAGATCAGATGGCTGTAGGGGTGTGGGTTCTGGATTCTCTATTCTATTCCATTGATCAGTGTGTCTGTTTTAATGCCAGTACCATGCTGTTTTGGTTATTATAGCTTTGTAATATAGTTTAAAGTCAGGTAGTGTTATGCCTCCAGCTTTATTTTTTTTGCTCAGGATTGCTTTGGCTATGAGTGGTCTTTTGTTATTCCATATAAATATCAGGATAGTTTTTTCCATTTCTGAGGAAAATGTCATTGGAATTTTGATGGGGATTGCAATGAATTTGTATATCACTTTGGGTAGTATTTTCACAATGTTGATCCTTCCAATCCAAGAGCATGGGATATCTTTCCATCTTCTTGTGTCCTCTTTAATTTCTCTCAGCAGTGGTTTGCAGTTCTCATTAGAGATTTTTCACATCCTCGGTTAACTCAATTCCTAAGTTTTTTTTTTTTTTTTTTTTTTTGGTGGCTATTGTAAATGGGCAAGCTTTCTTGATTTCACTTTCTGCATGTTCACTATTGGAGAATAGAAATACTACTGATCTTTGTGTGTTGATTTTGTATCCTGCTACTTAGCCAAAATCATTTATCTACTCCAAGAGTTTTTTTGTAGAGGCTTTAGGCTGTTCAATATATAGGATCATGTCATCTGCAAACAGGGACAGTTTGACTTCCTCTTTTCCAATCTAAATTCCCTTCATTTCCTTCTCTTCTCTGATTGCTCTGGCCAGTACTTTCAACACTATGTTGAATAGGAGTGGTGAGAGAGGGCATCCTTGTCTAGTTCCTGTTCTTAAAGGAAAAAAATTCAGCTTTTCCCTATTCAGGATGATATTGGCAGTTGGTTTATCATATATAGCTTTAATTTTGTTGAGATACTTTCCATCTGTATCTAACTTGTATAGTCTTTATAATGAACAAATGTTGAATTTTATCAAATGCTTTTTCAGCACCTATAGAGATGATCATATGGTCCTTGTGTTTGATTTTATTGATATGGTGTATCACATTTATTGATTTGTGTATGTTGAACAAACTCTGCATCCCTGGGGTGAATCCCACTTGATCAGGGTGTATAGTTTTGCATATGTGTTGCTGTATTCTGTTAGCTAGTATTTTATCAAGGATTTTTATGTCTATATTCATCAAGGATATTGGCTTGTAGTTTTCTTTTTTTGCTGTACCTTTACCTGGTTTTGGTGTCAGGGTGATGTTTGCTTCATGGGATGGGTTTTGGAGAATGGCCTGTTTCAATCTTTTGGAATAGTTTGTAGAGAATTTCTGTCAATTCCTCTTTGAATGTTTGGTAAAATTCTGCTGTGAATCCATCTGGTTCTGGGTTTTTCTTTGTTGGGAGCCTTCTGATAACAGCTTCAATCTCTTTTATTGTTATTGGTCTGTTCAGATTTTCTACATCATCTTGGCTCAGTTTTGGTAGTTTATGTGTGTCCAGAAATTTATCCATTTCCTCCAAATTTTCAAATTTATTGGCATACAGTTGTTTATAGTAGTCTCTAATGATTCCTTGTATTTCAGAGATATCAGTTATAATATCACATTTTTCATTTCTAATTTTTGTTATTTGGGTCTTCTCTCTTCTTTTTTAGTTAGCTGTGCTAATGTTTTGTCAATTTTATTTATCTTTTAGAAAAACGAACTTTTTGATTCATTGATTTTTTGTATCATTTTTTGGGTTTCAATTTCATTAAGTTCTGCTCTGATCTTAATGATTTCTTTCCACCTGCTAACTTTGAGTTTGGATTGTTCTTGTTTCTCTAGTTCTTTGAGGTGAAGTATTAGGTTGTTTACTTACCATCTTTCCATTCTTCTGAAGTAAGTATTTAATGAGATAAATTTCCCCCTTAGTACTGCTTTTGCAGTATCCCACAGGTTTTGTTATGATGTATCATTGTTTTCATTAGTTTCAATAAATTTTTTGATTTCCTATTTGATTTCTTCTTGGACCCATATGTCATTAAGTAGAATGCTGTTTAATTTCCATGTGTTTGTATAGTTTCCAGAATTTCGTTTGTTATTGATTCCTAATTTTAATCCATTGTGATCTGAAAAAATACATGGGATAATTCCAATTTTTTTGAATTTGTTGAGACTTGATTTGTGACCTAATATGTGATCTATCCTGGAGAATGATCCATGTGCTGATGAGAAGAATGAATATTCTGAGGTTGTTGGATGGAATGTTCTGTAGATATCTGCCAAGTCCAATTGGTCTAGAGTATTGTTAAGATCTTGTGTTTCTCTGCTGATTCTTTGCCTAGATGATCTGTCCAATATTGACAGTGGGGTGTTCAGGTCCCCTCCTATTATGGTATTAGTGTCTATTTCCTTCTTTAGGCCTAATAGAGTTTGCTTTATAAATCTGGCTGCTCCAATATTGGGTGCGTATATATTTATGATTGTTATGTCTTCTTGATAGATGAATCCTTTTATCATTATGTAGTGACCCTCATTATCTCTTTTTATGGTTTGTAGTTTAAAGTCTATTTTATCAGATATAAGAATAACTACTCCAGCTCATTTTTCATTTCTGTTTGCATTGTAAATCTTTTTCCATCCTTTGACTCTTAGTCTATGTGAGTCTTTATAGGTGAGGTGTGTTTCTTGAAGGCAGCATGTAGTTCTGTCCTCCTTTTTAATCCGGTCAGCCAGTCTGTGTCTTTTGATTGGGGAATTTAATCCTTTTAGATTAAGAGTTTTTATTGAAAAGTGTTGATTTACTCCCATCATTTTATAGATTTTTGTTTGGATGTGTTAAGTGTCTTTTGTTCCTTTCTTTCTGATTTACTGTTTGTTTTCTGTATTTGTTGGGTTGTAGATAAACATTTTTTTTTCACTTCATTGTTGGCATTTTATTTTACTAGTGTGTTTTGATTTTTCTTGAGTTTTTATGGCAGTGGTAGTTATTTTTTAGGTACCAAACCCAGTACTCACTTGAGAATTTCTTGTAAGGGTGGTCGTATGGTAGTGAACTCCTGCAGTTTCTGTTTGTCTGAGAAATATACTATTTGCCCTTCATTTTGGAAGGATAGCCTTGTAGGGTAGAGTACTCTTTGCTGGCAATCTCTGTCTTTTAATACTTTGAATATATCATCCCATTCCTTTCTGGGTTTTAGGGTTTATGATAAAAAGTCTGATGTTAGTCTCATTGTGGCTCCCTTATAGGTGATTTGACGCTTCTCTCTTGCAGCTTTTAAGATTCTCTCTTTGTCTTTGAGATTTTCCAATTTGACTATAACATGTCTTGGAGAAGACTTTTTTGGGTTGAATTCATGTGGGGAACTTTGAGCCTCCTGAATCTGCAGATCTGTGTCTTTTCCTATACCTGGGAAGTTTTCTGCCACTATTTTGTTGAATATGTTTTCAATGCAATCTCCTTTTTCCTCCCCTTTTGGAATACCCATGACTCAGATATTTGATCACTTAAGGTTTTCTGATATCTCTCAGATTTTCTTCAAAGTTTTTAATTCTTTTTTCTTTTTTCTTTTTTGTCTGTCTGTGTTATTTCAAACAGCCCATCTTCAAGGTCAGAAGTTCTCTCTTCTCCTTCTGCAAGCCTGCTGGTTAAACTCCCTGTTGTGTTTTTTATTTCATTGAATGTATTCTCTAGCTCAGCAAGCTCTGCTACATTCTTTTTCAGGGCATTGATTTCCTTGTACATTTCTTCTTTCAGATCCTGTATACTTTTCCTCATTTCATCATGTTGTCTAGCTGAGTTTTCTTGTATCTCATTTAGTTTCCTTAGAATTACCACTCAAAATTCCTTGTCAGACATTTCAAAGGCTTCCTGTTCTATAGGATGTAGAGCTTGAGAGTTATTTCGCTTTGGTGGTGTACTTTCTTTATTTTTCATATTTCTGGTAACTTTCCTTCGATGTTTAGTCATTGTGGTGAGGGATTTCATGGTCCACTGGTTCAATATTATTTTCCAGCTAGGATCCTGCTGGGGCTGCCTATTTGGCACGGCTGCCTCAGTGTCTGCCTCGGGCGCATGGTTGCCGTGGATCTCAGGCCTCTCTGAGGAGGTGCCTCTCTGGTTGGCATGCACTCGGCCGAGCTGGGGATGGGGTCCGGAGGCAGCAAGGCATTCCTGCTAGGTTGCATGCTGGCACCATGGGGTGTGTGGTCTCTACGGGACTTGGACCTCTCCGGGGTGGCACCTCTCTGGTTGGTGTGCACTTGGCCTGGCTGGGGATGGGGTCTGGTGGTGGCGAGGCCTACCTGCTTGGTCGCAAGCTGGTGCCACGGGGCATGTGATTTCTCTGGGACTCGAGCCTCTCTTGGGGGGTGCCTTTCTGGTCAGCACACACTTGGCCAGGCTGGGATGGGGTCCGGTGGCAGTGAGGTCTACCTACTCGGTCATGCCTGTAAAATCTTATTGCCTCTATAATGTCTCAAGTTTTTTATGTATACAACCTTACTGACTGCAAATGCCAATTTTTTCTGCTAATATAATCCTTATATCTCATTTCTTTTTTCTCTTTTTTGTTTGTTTTTAACTGTTCAAAATGCTGAATAGCAGCAGTGTGTAAGTACACTGTGATGTGTCACTCAAATCCCCCTCCAAGGACAGACTTGTTGCTTCAGCTGTTGGGACCACTGTCAGCAGTCAGTCTTCAGCTAGTAGCCCCCTTCAGGGATTGCCTTAGCTGCAGAGAACCATTTTGTCCATGGTCACTCTTCTGGAGTAGCTCATGTCCAAAATGACAGATCTTGGCCCAGCTTTGGAACAACTCCAAAGAATCATTCTAGCTCCATAGTTCCCCATGGTTGGCTGAGGCTGTTGTGGAACTATTTTGTAATTGAACTTTTCCCTAACCCAATCTTGGTTCCTTCTCCACCTTCTGATTGGTGTTGATCCAAGGACACGTCTTAATAAACACCTTGCCTGCTAAACTCCATCTGAGAGCCTGCTTCCCAGAGCACCAGCTGTGATATAAGGATTGTGGGCATCCTTGAGCTTTGGAGAGAATGCCTTGCTATCAATCTGTGTTTGGGGTTACAAGCAACAGAGAATGTCTCTGGGTTATTTGAACAGAATGTAAGCTCCCTGAATGTGGGAATATTCATCAGTTTTATTCACTAATATATTTCATGCATGTATACAGGGGGAAAAATACATTGAAGGGATATAGGGTAGCTTAGAAATGACAGAGAAAACCAGAGACATGGACTTGGAAGAGCAGAAAAAAATAAAAGACTTGAAAGCCAGGACCACAGCCAAACTCAAACACACCCTGAGGATGTTGCTGATGCGATGCACATCTCCCCTCCTAGCACTGCCTCTGGAAACTACTAGCTGCTGCCCCCCTGCTGAAAGGAATCCTGTACTGTCCATGTTTATGCATAGCACTTTCTTCAGAGTCAAAGTCCAGAAAAGAGTGGCAGGTGTCTTAATCCTGGCTGCCAGAGGCATGGACTTTTCAGCTTTGGAAGTGGAAGATGGGTTCTGTCTCTTGCTAGGATTTTTGAAATCAGGAACTCCCCAGACATTAAGGGGAGTTCAGAAGCTGGGCAGCCAAAAACATGAAAAATATCCATTGCAGCTTCTAAAATTTTACTCACAGGCAGCAGTGTGCTGGTAAACGTTTAACAACTGGCACTTCAGGGGGAAAAGCATTGATCTGTGTCATTTGTCAATTTCTGGAGTGAAAATACTCCCACCATGATTAATTTCAAGCTACCAGTGTGATGTTTCTGTACAGAATTGGGAAGAGACGAACTCAGTCCTTTCTCATGAGCTGTTACGAGCCCACTCCAGATCACCTGCTGCGAAAGTATGATGATTTTTATAAGCTCGATTTCTCCTTTGTGAAAAAATGACTAGAAATCTCACATTGCCCTTCAGTTATAGTCTTTCACAGCTGATTGTCATGGAAGGATTGTCTAGACCTAACCAACCACCTCGAATCATTCTACTTCCTTGGTGATTGTCATAGTGTCTGATAAATATAATAGTTCCTCAAAAAAGACATATTAAACTTTTAATAATTGTTTCTTAAAGAAATTCTATTAATTTTAAACCCCCAAATAAAACTAGAAAATGCCATAGATGTAGGAAAATTGGAGGAAAATAAACGAGGTAAACAATGCTATTGATATACTGCTGAATAAGAACAGTATATTGTGTCAGATAGGTCATTTTTTTATTGGATCCACATCCTGGATTCTGACTAAGACTGTGTTACCACTACGACTATGCATAGAATCAATGTGATTCAGATCCTCTTTTGGGGGGGAGACAATTGAGCTTTGTCACTTACTCATTGTGTGTCTAGGCATTTGCTTGACTTCTTTAAGCCTTAGGGTCTTTACCTTTAAGATCAGTGTAGTAATGTTTGTGTCACAAGGATACATAAGGCTTAAATAAGATAATATTTATCAGGCACTTAGCACTATACCTGGTGTGCAGTAAGTGTTTCATGTGTGGGAGCTAAGAGCTGTTAGAGTATTTCCAAATTCCATTTAGACTTGTGGGTACAGTTTGCTGCCATCTTTCCTAATCAAATTCTTTTTAAAATATGTGTGATCTCTTTAGACTCTTTGCATTTTATATTTAACTCCTGATTATCTAAAAGGGCAAAAACAGAGAGAAACTGTCTCCACACCTACTCCTTCCCTGCCACCCCACAAACCTTTGCTCCTACAGATATAGTTTCACTTCTTTCTCCAGAACAATAGCTGCTTTACAAAGTAATAAAAAGCCCCAGAAGATGGCCAGAAAGAAAGAAGGATGGGAGGGCTAATGTATAGATAACTGGCCCACAAGCAACAAATTACTGATTCTAACTGAAAGTCCCTAGGAGGCAGGTCTCCACAGCAGACACCAAGCTATGCACAAGGAAAGGAATCACACAGTTTCCCTTGAGGTTGAGTTGCAGTCCACAGCCATAAAATATAGCCCTTTGTGTGCTGAATGCTGAACCGGGACACATTAAGACAAGAAATGTTTATTTATAGGCATCAATAAAGTAGAAGTATAGGCTATATGAACAGAATTGGGCTGGTCAAGGACAGCTAATTCCTGCAAATACCTTGTTACTCATTGAATGTAAATAATCTACTTCTGTATTTTATCATGTTTACACAGTGATATTTTGTGGTGGCTGCTTCCAGGTTGATATGTATTTTTAACCTGGGAAAGTCCAGGGTTTATTCGCTCTTCTGTTGAATAAAAGGTCATTGGTAAAAATCAGGAACCAATCTATAACAAGAGAGAGATGATAAGTTTTGCCAAATATGTATTAACTTTCTTCAATAGTTTCCTTAAAATTCTATTGTCTTAAAACAAGAAATGGCTTCTCACATTGCAAATGAAACATCAGGATTGTTTTGGCTATTTGGGGTCTTTTGCAGTTTCATACATATTTAAGAATTGGTTTTTTTTCATATCTGTAAAAAATGACATTGGAATTTTGATAGGATTGCATTGAGCCTATAGATCGCTTTGGAGGTTATAGACATTTTCACAGTATTAATTCTTCCAATGCATGAACACTAGCTATCTTTACACTTATTTCTGTTTTCTTCAATATCTTTTATTAGTGTTTTATAGTTTTCAGT
>NW_007742751.1:8726-10805 GCF_000696425.1 Galeopterus variegatus
GCCCAGTTGAATCCTGAGCTTCCCTTTACAACATGACTATTTTTTGTTTTTTCAGAAAAAATGTTGTGTGTGTGTATTTTCTTTCTTTATTGTATACTCAACACGTGTATTAAATGAATTCATTAGCATTTAGTTGTTAAAACATAGGCTTAAGTTCTAGGTCTGTCTACTAGTTGTATGACCTTTGACAAATCTGTTAAGCTTTGTGGA
Source organism: Galeopterus variegatus (assembly GCF_000696425.1). NCBI lineage: Eukaryota > Metazoa > Chordata > Mammalia > Dermoptera > Cynocephalidae > Galeopterus > Galeopterus variegatus. The sequence continues at coordinate 8,937 of NW_007742751.1, forward strand.
CACCTGTTTTCTTATCTGTAAAATGGGATAATATTGGTAGCAGGATTGTTGTGTGGACAAAAGTAACAATTATGTAAAGCCCAAAGCACAGTGCTTGTTATATGATAAATGCCCCCAAAATGTTGACTCTTGTTTGTAAGTGCATTTTGTGCTCAAAGCTTTGAGTAAGATGCTTATAATGGATAGAAAGATGAAAAAAGACATGATTATTGTCCTTAAGGAAATTGGCCAGAAGAGAGAGGAAACTTTCCTTTATGTATGGTGAAGGGTTTGTTTAATACAGGAATGATATATGTGGGGGAACTGGATTTTGTATATCAAAATATGTAGGTACTTTACACACCTGAAAAATAACCAACATTTTCTATGGAATTTCTACACTGTGAAAATTCATCCTACTGGATTTCGGTCATTAGTATTATTACCCCTAACATTCTGTTCAAGGACAGGTAGAAAACTGTGTCTTCCCAAGTGACAGAGTACTTTTGGAAGCTACAAAGAGCGATGAGTGAATTTATTCAGATATATAAGATCTATTTTGTCATGCAACCTAGCTAATGCAAATATTCCTGGCAAGGCATTAGCAGAAATTTTAAAAGTTTTTATTTACTCTATTGCTGCCTCGGCCAGTTCTCAACCACACCCTGGAAGGATGATCAATGCTCCTAGAGGAAAGAACAGAAGTTTACAGGAAAAAAAAACCAGGGTTCTACAATTCTCCCAACTCATGCTTTTGCACTTTGAGGCTTATTCCCGTTTGCTCTCTCTCTTTTTTTTAATTTTGGTATTTGATAGCGGTTTGCATCCTAATAGCAGACTGAGTAGTGAACACTAAATAGGTTTGATTTGCCCAGAATCCTCAAGTAAGTTATATACCCTCAATAAAGCAATTTGTAGAAAATTTATTTAAACATTTTCCATGTGGGTATTAGATTGTGTGGTCTCTTATGCATGAGTGTATTTTAAAAATTCCATCTACTTGACTGTGTATTATTCCTTGTTGAATAACATTCCCTTTACTTCTTAGGCAGAGTTTCCTGGAGCAAAACCATAAATTAGGTAAAGATTATTTTCCAGGAATTTTATCTCTCCTTTATACCTTTGCAAACTTCTTCCTCTATCTCTTGCCATGTCTGTAACTCCCAACCACCTCAACTGACCACAACAACCAGTATAGACACGTTTATACTAAGGTATGACTTTTGCGCTTTGAGGCTTATTTAATAAGAGATAGGAAGCCTTAGGCAAATAAATGAAGTCTAATATGTAATTTCAAACACCAAATGAACAAATCAGGAATATATTTACTTGGGAGGTGGGCTAGAGGGGGTATTTTAAGCTATTAACGTGTGTATGCTTCAGCCAGGTACATCTCCTACTTCAATAGGTGTGATCTCTTTTCTCCCAGCATCTTAAAAGCCCATATTTGCAAGCAAAAATACTGCCTTCACTTTCCAGGAGATCAAAGGGGAGATGGCCTCCTTACTAATTGCTAGGCAATGATGATGATAAAAAAGTCTTTGCTTTAGATCTGACCGAGAACCTGGGAGTCCTAATGACAGTGTGTTCTGAGAAAGACAGAAACACATTGAGCCACGTGGGCTCACTCCTTCACTCAAGTTCATGAAACAGACCAGTTCTTCCTGCTGCCTTGGAGGAAACCCAGAGGGGTGGAAGGTGGCAGGAATTGATCCTCGTGAATGTCCTCCACTACTGAGGAGTAAAGTTCAACCCCTATGAACTTGAGGAGCCGTGAATGACAACAAAGCCCTTCCTGAAGGTTGACTTTGTGCCAGGCTCTGTGCTGTGCACCCTGTATGCATTGTCCCGTGCACACCTCACAACACCCGGGAAGGCAGCATTATTACT
>NW_007742751.1:11372-13148 GCF_000696425.1 Galeopterus variegatus
GCACCCTGTATGCATTGTCCCGTGCACACCTCACAACACCCGGGAAGGCAGCATTATTACTGCCAGTGTTAATATATTTCTCCCTGGGCAAGGATCTTGCAGGCATCACTCTCTTGGTAACTAAATAACCAGTATCTAAAACTACCACCATCTGGTCTTCAAGCGAATGCTCTTTCCACTGTGCTAACATCTTAAATATCAGACTTCAACATAGACTAAGACAGTATATTTTATCAGAAGTTTCTCTCTTAAGCTCTTTATCGTAAAAGAACACACAGTGATAACATTCTACTGATTTCATCCGGCACACATGGGGAAGAATCCATTTCCCATTTTTGGTGGGGTCTTTTTCCCCCTCTCATCATGGAATCAAAAATGCCATCATCACACTATTTATGAACAACCGAGACTACTCGTGATCTTCTTTACATTTAACTCAAACATGTCATAATTGTGAACTAATGCCAACAGGCCGATGGTATTTCCTTAAATCTAAGGCAGAGTGTGCTCTCATCAATAATACATTCAAAAGACGTGGGAAATGTGACGGGCAGCTCTTCTTTAGTTGATAAGGACGTGCAGCGATGCCAAACCCCAGTGCCTGTGTGGAGCTTTATGGAGCAGTTAACCTTGAGACTTACCTGTATGCAAAGATAAAACTGCAGCTTCTGGTTAACAGATTTACAGAGCTTTACAGATACTTTGGTTTCATTATTTGTGCTTTTATCTACTCCTGGACTTTATTACTGGTTTCTGTCCGGTGATAGTTTCTATATACACATACTGCCAAGAGATTAAACAGTGAAAAGAAGTCAAAAGGTTTCCTTTGTCGTCTTTGATGTCTTAAAGGTTTTAATAGAGGCACACGTTCCACCAGTTAGAGACCCATAGAAAATGCCACCCTCTTCGCCTGCATGGGTGACAAGCATTTTACAAATCACGGTCTCCAGATATGGGACAAGAAAATGTCAAAGTAGCAGCACCTCAAGCTTATGATGGAAAATAACTAGCCCTTGATTAGCAGCTCATTGCACACACAGAAAATCTAACTTAATACTTCATATGATACAGTCAGCACATTGGTAAATAAATAATCACAGTTACACATTTAAAAAAAGAGACTATTGTTCTGGTTTTATGTGAATAAAGACAGCCACATTAGTGTAAAGTTAAAAAAAGAAGGAAATGCAAAAATTTTTTAGGCCCTATCTGGGTTGAGTGACTCTAATATTACAGAATCCTTCACAAAAGACAGGAAATGACAATGTTAGAGTAAAATACATTAATATTGGGAGAAGAAAGAAAACATCAATTAATGGTGTGAGGCGGTGGCCTGTCCCCACTTGCCCTAGCTAAGAGGAAGTATCGCTCTGATGGTGCCTACTTTCACAGGGGTAAGCTACTAATCCACGTTAATGCTGCGACCAGGTGGGAAACATTTCTGACTAGAAAATGAAATTTCTCATTTACAGTTCTACCTACTCAATAGGACCTATAGTCAATACATTTTTTTTTTTACTTGAAGGAAACAATTTATTTTCTAATTGCAGTGAATTCTGTATATCAGCTGCCATTCCAAGTTTCAAAATTCTTTATTATATGTATTTTAAATCCAACCATAATCAAATAATCAAATGGAAGCCATTTCTAAATAGACACTTATGTATGAGGTATACTATCAGTTCAGGGCTTTCCGAATGTGAATTGTTTTCAAGATTTTCTGCTCACAAATGCAAAAGTATTAAAGTTAAAGAAATATATATATATATATATATA
>NW_007742751.1:14557-18320 GCF_000696425.1 Galeopterus variegatus
ATTTTCTGTTGCTTATAACAGAATATCTGAAACTGGGTAATTTATAAAGTAATGAAATTTATTTCTTACAGTTTGGAGGTTGGAAAGTCCAAGGTCCAGGGAATGTATCTGGTGAGGTCCTTCCTCTTGCAGGGTGTCACATGACAAAAATGGCCTTAACAAGCCAGCTAACTTCTCATTTGCTCTCCTTACAAAACCATCAGAATCATGCCCATGATAACTCATTACTCCATGAATGGATTAATCCATTCAGGAGGGGACATTCATCACTATCCAATCAACTATCAAAGGCCCAACCTTTCAAGTACCATAATTGGATTTCTCACCCTCTTGACATTGTTCCAATGGGGATCACATTTCCAGTACATGAACTTTTGGGAGACACATTTAACCCAGAACAGAAAGTGTCTTAGTCTGTTTTTTGCTGCTATAACAGAATACCACAGACAAGTTAATTTATAAAGGAAATAAATTTATTTCTGTGAAAGTTTTCAGAATCAAGATAGAGTCACTGTGTCAAAAAACCCCTAACAGAGCCAGGGAAAGGTCATGAAGGAGGGCAGTTCTCATGCACTTAAAGCCTGATAACAAGAATCATCACAAAGGACTTTGCAAAGCTACAATCTTGCACAGAGGCCATCCCAACCTTAATAAAAGAATACTTCTGCAAGACATCTGCCCAGCAACTGCCTGCCCAACTTTGGATGGGAGTCACCCTTGTTAATGATCCTTGTAGCCAAGAATAATTATTCCCAAACAATGATGTAATCCTCTATCACTTTTCCTTTAAAACCCTCTGTCTTCCTTTACTTCCCTGAATATGCACATAATTTACTATAGCACACATCTTTCCATTGCAATGGCCTACTCTTGAATAAATATCATTTTCTTTTAGAGAGCCTCTCTGTGGTTGCTATTTAGGTTGACATTTTTCACAGTTCTGGAGGCTGGGAGGTCCAAGGTTGAGGATCCACATCTGGTGAGGGCCTTCTTACTGCATCATACCATGTTAGAAGGCATCATATGGTGAGGAAACCAAAGCGCATGCATGCGTGTGTGTGTGTGTGTGTGTGTGTGTGCACACGCACGACATAGAGAGAAAACTGACCTGAATTCATCCTTTTTATCAGGATCCCACTCCCATAATAATAGCATTAATCCATTTATGAAGGCAAGGCCATCCTGACCTACTCACCTCTTAAAGGTTTCACCTCTTAATACTTTCATAATGAAATTTCAACATGAGATTTGGAGGGGCATTCAAAACATATCAGGAGGTTTAGAATAAATTACAACTCATCAAATGAACATACAGAAAAGTATGTTCTAGGCAAGGGAACAGCATGTGCACAGACACAAAAGTTTGAGAAGGGAATGTGCGTTTGTTCCAATACAGATGTTTGACTACTGCTGGAACACAGAGTGCAGGGATTTGTCATCTTCCACATGTCCATCTAGTAATTCCTTAACTCATGATTATTCTGTCATTTCTGCAGATTAGAGTGGATAACATTTGTTCCTTATGGGGACCTAACGTCTTTGACATTACCTCGGACCAGGGTTTCTCAACCTTGCCACTATTGACAGTTTAGACAGAAGAATTTCTTGTTGTGGGGGACTGTCCTAAGCACTGTAAAATGTTTAGTAGTATTTTGGGATTCTAGCAACTAGAATCCTCCCAATAGCACCCCCCTCCCAGTCATGACAGACAGAAGTGTCTCCAGTAATTGCCAAATGTCTTAATGGAGGGAAAAATCACCCACAGTTAAGAATCACCATCTTACATCTATGTGACCACATAGTCACTTTAATATTGGTAAGGGTTACGGCTGTGTCAGATAAGGATTATAAGTAAAAACAGTCCATCATGTTCAAAAGATTTTAAGGATATATGAAGAAACAATCCATCATGTTCTACAGTTTTTAGGACTATATGGATAAAATTAAGTGCAATAAGTACCAAATAAATACAAACCCAATCAAATAAAACTGCATTTGGAGTATATGTGTACATATAGACTTTCCTGACAACGTGGGAGAATTAGGCAATAAAACAACTTAACCCTGTGATGTGGGGCACATGACCACCCTTATTAAATTTTAGATTTTCTATTCTATGTTATAAATAGGGCTCCTTGTTTATAACCCTGTAGGTTTCCCATCTGTGTTGAATACAATATATCAGTGTCTCAAATGAGAAATCTGGTATTATGAAACTTCAACCATCTAAGAAACTTCAACCATCTAAGAAGAAGTTTCTACCTCAAACTACACTTGTATGAAATTTCATAACTGTTTCCTTTTAATCCAAAGATCTTCTATAATTAAGTATAGAAATATTTGGGAATCAGAATCATAGAGTTAATACTTATGTGTAAGGAATTTGTGCATATTTGATAATTTATACACTAGTAATAACTAAGAGAACTTTAATTTGTGCATATTTGATAATTTATACACTAGCAATAACTAAGAGAACTTGGCCTGTTAAAGGCTAATCTTGTGAATCTAATTTAAAATATGTAATTTAAGCAACCATTTAAAATTTTAAGTTGAAATCTATCAAAATTTATAGGCAAAATTGGAACATTTAGGAGAATTTAAGAATCACCATATTTAGAGTTTAATACATTTACAAAAGCATTTAATTCTTGGGACTGCTTGTTGTTTATCCACTCAAGTTCTTAAAGGAGAAACAGAAGAGTTACAAATTCAGTTTTTAATGCTGAAGGGAATTTGTAGCCGCTTATTGAACAAATGTTACATTTGCTGCATTTATAAATAAAATAATAATATTTGTAAGTTGAAGTAAAAGGTTAAGGAAGAACTAAGTTTTGGACTTTTTACTTTAATGATTATATATTTATTTTTTAAAAAAATATCTTCTAAGGCTGGTTGGTTAGCTCAGTTGGTTATAACAATAAAGTCAAGGGTTTGGATCCCCGTACTGGCTAGCTGCCCCCGACAAAGGAAAAAAAAAAAAAAAACAACTTCTACAAAATCCTTTTGGACTAAGGACATAAAAAAACCTCAAGGAAAAAACAAAACCCATAAAGAAGGATAAGGTACTTTATAATGGGGATCAAACTTAACATTACCAATAATGGGACAGGTTGGTATCACGCTCCTCCTGTGCAGTGCACTACGGAGGGCACAACACTTCAGTAGTGTTTCTGATAAAAAAAAATGTTTAATCTGAACCTAATCATAAGAAAACAAACAAATGTAAATTGAGGAACACCTTCAAAACAACTGGCCTGGGCCGGCCCGGTGGCGCACTGGGTAGTGCGCCGCTTGGGAAGCGCGGAGGCGCTCCCGTCCGAGGGTTCGGATCCCACATACGGACCGGCTCCCGCTCACTGGCTGAGCGAGGCGCGGGAGCAACACCGAGGCTTGCAATCCCGTTGCCGGTCCCCGGTCCGGTACGGGGGCAACACTGAGGGTTGCGATCCGTTGCCGGACACGGGAAAAAGACAAAAGACAAAAAAAAAACAACTGGCCTGGCTTTAAAATTGTCATTATCATGAAAACATCACATAGACAAAGAAAAAACCAAAAAAAAAAAAAAAATAGGGAAAAGAGAGGCAGAGGGGGGTTGGAACTAGTCATTGTGTGATCCTTGTTTGGATCTGGATCCCAAAACTAAAAATCTATAAAGGTCATTATTGAGATAATTTTACAACTTTGATGAAAAAATATCCTTGTTCTTAGACGAAAGATGCTAAAATATTCAGGGGAAAAGTCTAAAGATGTTCACAATTTG
>NW_007742751.1:20023-20743 GCF_000696425.1 Galeopterus variegatus
CCAGACACTTTGACACATAAAATTAATCACCACAGTGGATAAATTGCTTAGTGTGAGAAAATAGTACACCTGGACTCACCCTGAGAGAAGGTGGGCAGGGGAAGAGAAGTGATAGACTAGTCAACCAGAAGCTTTCAAACTTCATTTTTACTTTGTGCCCTGTCACAAGCATGTACACATATCTGAAACAAAATCTGCCCTTTATCTGCTCTTCTCTCCCATTCTATTGCATTGCTTTCTATCCTATCCTGTACCACCCATTCCATTCTTTGTTTAATTTTTGAAAATGTTCATCTTCACCCAGTAAATAGATTTCACCACCACTAACGGGTCACAAAACCGCAGTTTTCAAACTGAACACACAATTTACATGTGTGTTGGCATATGTGTAAATCAAGGAAGAGGCACAGGATGGGGAACAGAGACATCATACTTCAGACCTTGAAAGGATCCATAAACCAAGACAGTGAGGCGATTGTGATAACTCAAGTGCCCATGCCTCCTCCCTTCCCTGCAGTGTTGTACACTCTCAAAGCTTATGGAAATCTTGGGGAGGCCTTTGGTCTTTCATTGGGCATGGACTTAATGATCTGAGTATCTACATACAATGTACATCTCAGGGGAGCTGGGAGCTCAGATGATTTCCTGTGCTACAGAGCTATTCTCCCTACTTTTCAACTTCTATAACACTAGCCAGTTCTAGTGGAGCTTATCCATTTA
>NW_007742752.1:0-1483 GCF_000696425.1 Galeopterus variegatus
AAAATAGCTACCAAAAAAATTATATACCTAGGAAGAAATTTAACCAAATACGTGAAAGATCTATACAATGACAACTACAAATCACTGCTGAAAGAAATTAAAGAGGACACAGAAAGATGCAGAGACATTCTAGCTCTTGGATTGGAATAATTAACATTATGAAAATGTCCATACTACCTTAAGTGATCTACAGATTTAATGCACTTCCCATCAAAATACCAATGATATTTTTCACAGAAACAGAAAAAACAATCCTAACATTCATATGGAACAACAAAAGACCCTGCATAGCCGAAGCAATACTGAGAAAAAAAAAAAAGCCAAAGGCATTACACTACCAGACTTCAAATTATTCTACAAAGATATAGNGAGGGTTGCGATCCGTTGCCGGACACGAAAAAAGACAAAAAGGAAAAAAAAAATTTTGGCAAAGAAAAGGCTAGGACCATGCCATGACATAAAAATTTAATACTTCTGTTTATGAAAACAGGTTGAACTATAATTGTCAGGGTAGAGAAAATATTTGCAACATATATGACAAAGTTTTAGTATACACTAAAGAGCTTATGTGAGTTAATACAACAAAGATGAACAATCTAAGTAGAAAATGAGAAACAGGCATTAACAGGTTAGTGACAGAAAAAAATGCAAATGGTGAATAAACATGAAAAGATGTAAAACCTAACTTCTCTGATAAGCAAGATTAATAAATGGCTAGTAATGCTTTGGGAAATTGGCAAGTCCCTGAATTCTTGGGGAGAATGTAAAATCTGAGCATAATTTCTCAATATTTATTAAAATTTTAAATAATCATACAAAGAATTCCAATACATTATAAATAATTGTGCATCCATAATAATAAATCGCTACTTATTCTTTAAAATGAATAAGGTATATCTGTATATGCTTCCATTTATAAGATACTGGTGTTAAGCTTATATTTAAAAATTGGTATTAAAAAACCCAGCATTTAAAATAGTATTTAAAACTTATACACACACACACACATATATATATATATATATATACATATTGTATAAATACATAATTGTGCACATGTATGTGTATGGGCTTGTGTCTGTGTATACACAGAGATAAAATGCACACTCTGCATACACATGTTTATGTTAATACAGTCATAGAAAAAACCTGGAAGACTAAGCAGCAAATTGTTAGTCTGTTAATAAAGATTCTCTTGGAAGGAGGAATGTGGAATTACAGAGATTTTCATTTTCAATTTTCTACACTTCAATATCATCCTAAAGTTTATATCAAGTTAGTCTTACTTTTTTTGGTAATCAGAGATCTAAGTTAAACAGCCATGTATCTAGATAAGCTGGGAAGATGTTGCCTAGAAATTTAAAATTTGGGCTGAATTTGTGAACCTCAGAATTGAACTGATAACCTTGGGTGCCGTGCAATGAACTTTTGGGCAATCTAAAGAATGGCATAAACACTATATATATTTATTTTATTTTAAAAA
>NW_007742752.1:3137-9656 GCF_000696425.1 Galeopterus variegatus
GGGAACCGGTCTGTATGTGGGATCCAAACCCTCAGCGGGAGCGCCGCCACACTTCCCAAGCAGTGCACTATAGCAGTGCACCACCGGGCCGGCCGGGAACCGGTCTGTATGTGGGATCCAAACCCTCGGCAGGAGCGCCGCCGCACTTCCCAAGCAGTGCACTATAGCAGTGCACCACCGGGCCGGCCCATTAACTATTTTTATAAATAAAAAATATATACATAGTGCTCAGAACTCATGCAGGGTTGGGAAGAGTCCCTGTTCCCACCAACAAGAATGGAAAACTTCAAGATTTATAGAGCACTCACTAGAGTTCACAGAAGGGCCTTGCCTCAGTGGTGAAAAATAAATAATGTTAGACTTAGCACAGCTCTCTTCTTGCCTATCAAATGTTAAAAGCAAGAGACAAAAAATTTAAACTGTGTCCCAGTAACTTAATTGCATTCCAGAATAAAGCTCAAGAATACTTATAGGAATACAAAATATACAGCACCCAACAAGACAAAAAATTACAAAGTCTAGCATACAATCAAAAATTACCAGGCATACAAAACAACATAAAATACTACCCAAATTGAGCAGATAATCCAACTGATCGAAATCTACCCAAACCCCTCTCTCAACATTGAGCAAATCATCTACGCAACAAATCAACTGAGAAACACAGAACTTAAACTACACATTAGACCGATTGGATCTGACAGCTACCTACAGAACATTTCACCCAACAACTACAGAATATACTTTCTTCTCTTCAGCACATGGAATATTCTCCAGGACAGACCACATGTGAGGTCACAAAGCAAGTCTCAACAAACTTTAAAAAACTGAAGTCATTTGAAGTATCTTTTCAGACCACAATGGATAAAACCTAGATCAATAACAAGTGAAAATCTGGAAACTATATGAATACATGGAAATTAAACAACATGCTCCTGACGACCTATGTATCAAAGAAAATTAAACAGGAAATCGAAAAAGTTCTTGAAACTAATAAAAATAAAGAGACATCATACCGAAATCTATGGGATACTGCAAAGCAGTACTAAGAGAAAAGTTTATTGTATTAATGCTTACATCAAAAGAATAGAAAGATTTCAAATAAAGAAGCTAATGTTACACAACAAAAGAACTAGAAAGACAAGAACAATCCAATTCCAAAATTATTAGACAGAAAAAATAATTAAGGTCAGAGAAGAACTAAAATGAAATAGAGATCAAAAAAGATACAAAAGATCAATGATAATAAAAAGTTGCTTTTTGAGAAGATAAACAAAATAGACAAACTTTTAGCTAGGCTAACTAAAAAAGGAAGAGAGAAGACCCAAATAAAAAGCAGAAATGAAGGAGACATTCCAACTGAAACCACAGAAATACAAAGAATCATTAGAAACTATTATAAACAGCTATATGCCAACAATTTTGAAAACCTGTAAGAAGTGGATAAGTTTCTGGACACATACAAACTCCTAAGACTGGACCAAGAAGACACAGACCAATAATGAGGAACAAGACTGAAGCAGTAATCAGCAGTCTCCCAACAAAGAAAAGCTCAGGACCAGACGGCTTGACTGCTGAATTTTACCAAATCTTTAAAGAGGAATCAATACCAATTCTTTTCAAACTATTCCAAAAAATTGAAACACAGACCATTGTCCCAAACTCATTCTACGAGGCCAGCATCACCCTGATGCCAAAACCAAACAAAAATAGAGCAAAAAAAGAAATCTACAGGCCAATATGTCTGATGAACATGGATGCAAAAATCCTCAACAAAATATTGGCTGACAAAATACAACAGCACATCAAAAAGAGTATACATTATGATCATGTAGGATCCATCCCAGGGAGGCAAGCATGGTTCAACATACACTAGTCAATAAATATGATGCACCACATCAATAAAATCAAGGGTAAAAACCATAGGATAATCTCAGATGCAGAAAAAGCATTTGACAAAATTCAGCATCACTTCATGATAAAGACTCTCAATAAATTAAGTATAGAAAGAAAGCATCGCAACACTATAAAAGCCATATATGACAAGTCCACCACCAACATCATCCTGAAAAGCTTTCAGCTTTTCACTTAAGAACAGGAACAAGACAAGGATGTCTACTCTGACCACTCCTATTTAACACAGTACTAGAAGTATTAGCCAGATCAATCAGAGAAGAAAAAGAAATAAAAGGCATCCAAATTGGAAAAAAAAAGAAGTCAAATTGTCCCTGTTTGCAGATGACATGACCTATATATAGAAAAACCTAAAGACTTTACAAAAGAACCATTAGAGCTGATAAACGATTTCAGTAAGTTGCAGGATATAAAATCAACATGCAAAAATCAGTAGTGTTTTTATATGCCAGCAACAAACTAGCAGAAAAAGAAATCAAGAAAGCAAGTTCATTTAAAATAGCTACCAAAGGGCCGGCCCGGTGGCACACTGCTACAGTGCGTTGCTTGGGAGTGCAGTGGCACTCCTGCCGAGGGTTCGGATCCCACATACAGACCGGTTCCCGCTCACTGGCTGAGCGAGGTGCGGGCGCAGCACCGAGGTTTGCGATCCCGTTGCCAGTCCCGGTCCAGTACAGGCGCGACACTGAGGGTTGCGATCCGCTGCCGGACACGAAAAAAGACAAAAAGGGAAGAAAAAAAATTTTATATGCCAGCAACAAACTAGCAGAAAAAGAAATCAAGAAAGCAAGTTCATTTAAAATAGCTACCAAAAAAATTATATACCTAGGAAGAAATTTAACCAAATACGTGAAAGATCTATACAATGACAACTACAAATCACTGCTGAAAGAAATTAAAGAGGACACAGAAAGATGCAGAGACATTCTAGCTCTTGGATTGGAATAATTAACATTATGAAAATGTCCATACTACCTTAAGTGATCTACAGATTCAATGCACTTCCCATCAAAATATCAATGATATTTTTCACAGAAACAGAGAAAACAATCCTAACATTCATATGGAACAACAAAAGACCCAGCATAGCCAAAGCAATACTGAGAAAAAAAAAAAAAGCCAAAGGCATTACACTACCAGACTTCAAATTATTCTACAAAGATATAGTAACCAAAACAGCATGGTACTGACATAGAAACAGACACTTGAGCCAGTGGAACAGAACAGAGACCCAGAAATCAAGACACATAGTTACAGCCAACGGATCTTTGACAAAGGCACCAAGAACACACACTGGGAAACAGACTGCCTCTTCAATAAATGGTGCTGAGAAAACAGGACATCCATATGTAGAAGAATGAAATTAGACCCATATCTCTTGCCATATACCAAAATTAACTCACAATGGATTAAAGACTTAAAGACAAGGGATTAATATCCAGAATATACAAGGAACTCAAACAATTTAACAGGAAAAAAAAAAAAACAAGTAACCTGATTAAAAAATGGGCAAAGGAGCTTAATAGGCATGTCTCAAAGGGAGATATACAATGACCAATAGACACATGAAAAAATAATCAACATCACTCAAAATCAGGGAAATGCAAATTGAAACCACACTGAGATATCATCTCATCCCAGTTAGACTGGCCATTATTAAAAAGACCAAGAATAACAAATGCTGGAGAGGATGCAAAAAAAGGGGAACCTCCTACACTGTTGGTGGGACTGTAAATTTTTGCAGCCATTATGGAAAACAGTATGGAGGTTCCTCAAAGAACTACTGATAGAACTGCCATACGATCCGACAATCCCACTACTGAGTATATATCCAAAGGAATGGAAATCATCATGTCAAAAGGATGCCTGCACTCCTGTGTTTATTGCACCTCTATTTACAATAGCCAAGAGATGGAACCAACCTAAATGTCCATCAACGGATGACCAGATAAGGAAAATGTGGTATACATACACAATGGAATACAACTCTGCCGTAAAAAAAAGAATGAAATTCTACCATTCACAGCAACATTTATGAGCTTGGAGAAAATTATAAAAGGGAAATTAACGAGGCACAGAAAGAAAAATATTGCTTGTCCTCACTCATAAGTGGGAACTAAAACAATAAATATATAAAAAATAAAGATACAACAATCCCAATAATATGCAGAACTTTCAGAAGGAGAGAACAGATTGGTTACTAGAGGTGGGAAAGGAGAAGGAAGAAAGGGGTTAAGTGAGAAACTGGTAAAGGGTCACAAAGAATGATTATGTTTTATAGTGATGAATATACTAATTATCTTGATTCAATCCTCACATATTGTACATACATATTGATATTCAACTGTGTACCCCACAAATACATTTAATCAATTACATTTCAACCAAAAAAGAAATCTACTCAAAATTGACATAGATGTAATTATAAGCAGGAAAGTACATTAAATCAGTTATTACAATTGTATTTCATATGCTCAAGAAGTGAGAGATGGGGAAGATGTAAAAAACCCAAATCAAAATTCTAGAGATGAAAACTACAAAGTGTGAGATAATTGTGCACCAAATGGAATTAATGGCATATGGAAAGATTTGTGAACTTAAATACACAGCAATACAAACTACCCAAAATGAAACACAGAAAAGATAATTTTTAAAAATGTGAACAGTATATCATTGAGCTGTGGGACAACTTGAAGTGCACTAGTATACATTTAATTGGAGTTCCCAAAGGAAGAGATAGAGGTGGACAGGAAATAAAAATTTGAAGAATAGTGGCCAAAACTTTTCCAAAATTGATGGAATCTATAAATCCAGAGATCCAAAAAGCTCAACAAATCTCAAACATAAGAAACATTTTTAAAAAATCAACACTAAGGTACATAAAATCAAATTGCAAAAAAACAGTGCTAAAGGGAAAAAAATTTTAAGTAGTCAGTGAAAAAAGACTTGTGGCATACAAAGGAACAAAGAAAAGGATGACCCAGATTTCTCATCAGGAAAAATGAAAGCAAAAATAGAATGGAGCAGTATCTTTAAATGACTGAAAGAAAAGCCTGTCAACATAGAATGCTATGTCCAAGAAAAAAAAATCTTTCTAAACCAAAGGTGAAATAAAGACATTTTCATACATATAAAAAGCAGAAAAAATTTATCAGCAGCACTATAAGGAATGTTAAATGAAACTCTTCAAGCATAGTGAAAATGATACTGGATGGAAATATGGATCAACACAAAGGAATAAAGAACACCAAAAATGGTGACTACATAGATAAATATATGGTATTTTAAATATTTATATTATTTTTTTAAATAACTGAAAGTGTTGGAACTTACAGTTCTGGCCAAGATAGAAGATCTTTCTGGGCAAGTTCTCTGTCCCAGAAGCAACCATAAAGCTGGATAAAATTGAAAAAAAAAACCCAACCATTTCCATACTCTGGAAAGTAACCAAAGACTTATAACAATCTAAGAGGCTTTTATACTTGAAAAACTGCTGAACTTGGGGTAAGAACAGTGGAGTCTGTGCCTTTCTACCTAGAGCTGTTCCTATTCCCCCCATTTAATCAGCATGGAGGTTCTTGGAAAGTACAGCAGGTTTTGAAGACCAGAAGTTTCAATGTTGTGGTTAAAGAGAGCTCAATTGATTTGGAATGGTATGCAGGCACAGAAAAAAAATCCCTAAAAACCAAGGCTTAAAATGAAAAGTCAGAATTTAAAACAAAAATCTAAGCAGAGAATTCAGTGGCTTCATACCACCAGAGAGACTGACTTCACTGATTTATCCTAGGAAAGTCACTACACAAATAAACAGACAAAATAAAGAACAATGTTCAGGAGTCTAAAACTCAGAATCCAGAGTTGCTACAGTATATTATCTAGAATGTGAAATTTTCAACTAAAATTATGAAACATACAAAGAAAAGGAAAGTGTGCCCAATAGAGAGGAGGGAAAAAAAAAAAAACAGTAGTCAGTAGAAACTACTTCTGAGTGTCTCCAGATGTTGGACTTGGCACCAAAAAGAAAAAAAAAAAAGATCTAAAGAAGCTGTTACAAATAAATTTTAAAAACTGAAAGAAAGCATGCCTAAACAATTAAAGGAAAGTATGATAACTATGAATCAACAAATAAATATTTCTTTCAATAAGGAAACAGAAGTTATAAAAAAGAAAGAATCCAGTGAAAACCTTGGAATTGAAAAGTGTAATAACTTAAATGAAAAAAATTCTCTAGAGGGTCTTAACAGTAGATTTGAAATAGCAGAACAATGAATCAGTGAACTTGAAGATAGATCAATAAAAATGATACAATTTGAAAATTAGAGGGAAAAAGATTGAAGAAAAATGAACAGAGCCTCAGAGACATATGGGAAAACATCAAGCACACCCCCATGTAAATGGAAGAAAGAAAAAGGCGGAAGAATTTTTGACAAAATAGTGGTTGAACACTTTCTAAGTTGAATATCATCAAAATTAAAAATGTTTGTTCTATGGGGCCGACCCCATGGCTCACTCGGGAGAGTGCGGTGCTCCAGCACCGAGGCTGTGGGTTTGGATCCTATATAGGGATGGCTGGTGCGCTCACTGGCTGAGCACGGTGCGGGCGAC
>NW_007742752.1:10568-11499 GCF_000696425.1 Galeopterus variegatus
TGCGGGCGACACCAAGCCAAGGGTTGCGATCCCCTTACTGGTCACAAAAAAAAAAAAAAAATGTTTGTTCTATGAAAGAGCCTGTGACAAGAATGAAAATAAAAGCTCCAGACTGGGATAAAATATTTGCAAATCCCAGGTCCTAGAAAGTACATGTAACCAGAATATAAAATGTATTCTCTAAACTCAACAGTAAGAAAGCAAAAAATCCAGTTAGAAAATGGGCAAAGACTTGAACAGACACTTCACAAAACAGCATATACAGATAGCATATAAGCACATGAAAAGAAGTTCAACTTTACCGCCTTTAGAGAAATACAAAGTAAAGCCAGAATGAGATACCACTGCACACCTATCAGAATGGTTAAAACTAAAGTTGACAGTACCAAGTGCTAGCAAGGAGGTGGAGCACGTGTACCTCTCGTATATTGCTGGTTGGAATGTCAAATTGGAGCCCACTATGGAAAAAATTATGGCAGTATTTTATAAAGTTAAACTACCATACTACCATACAATCCATCGATCACATTCCTAGGCATTTATCCCAAGGAAATGAAAACTTATGACCACACAAAAATCTGGACATGCATGTCCAGAGCAGCTTTATTGGTAGCAGCCTAAAACTGAAACACTCCAATTGTTCTTCAATGGGCAAATGGATAAACAAACCATGATACATCCATTCGATGAAATATTACACAGCAATAAAATAAACAATGTAATGATCCATGCAACAGCATGGATTGGTCTTAAGAGCATTATGTTAAGGAAGAGAAGCTTGACACAAAAAAACCTATATATTACAAAATTCCAGAAAATGTAATGCATAGAAACAGATAGCGGATTAGTGGTTGCCTAGGGCTGAATTTGGGAGAGGGATTAACTGCAAACGCACATAAGGGGACTTTGTGGGTGGGAGAAATGGATTATG
>NW_007742752.1:11672-12740 GCF_000696425.1 Galeopterus variegatus
GGAGAGGGATTAACTGCAAACGCACATAAGGGGACTTTGTGGGTGGGAGAAATGGATTATGTTGATGGTTCCATAACTCTACAAATTTACTAAGAATCATTAAACTGTATGCTTACAACGGGTAAATTATAGTTAAATAAGCAAAACTTTTTTTAAAAGTTTTTTAAAAAGCAAAACTGTATAAAATATGACAATGTAGTATGGGGTTTATGTCATACGTAAAAAATAAAGTGTATAACAATAGTACAAGGGCCAAGAGTAGAGAAATGAAAGTAGGCTACTGTAACGTTCTCATATTATATGTAAAGTAGTATAAAGTCACTGAAAGGTAGACTATGATAAGTTAAAGATATGTACTATAAATCCTAAAGCAAGCACTGAAATAATACAACAGAGTTCAGTATAATAAGCCAACAAAGGAGACAAAATGGAATCAAGCACACAAAACATTCAACTAATGCAAAATGAGTAGAAGAAAAGGGAAGAGAGAACAAAGAACAGATGAGACAAGGAGAAAGGAAATAGTGAGATTACAGACAGGGTTAAACGTAACCATACCAACAGGCCATTAAAGGTAAACCGTCCAAACACCGCAGTTGAACGCACCAGCTGCTGGCCACCGCCCCGGGCGCTTCCCTCCCCTGCCACCCGCAGGAGCCGCTCTCGTGCAGTACGTTCTGGGGATCCAGGGCCGCCGCCAGAGAGGCCGCCCCTCGTTCCGCTCACAGGGCATCCCGCCTCTGCCAAGGGCTGACATGGACCGGACTATGTCTCCGTTGAATTCTGCATTGAAGACAGTCAAGACGTTCATAGAAAATCTGAACAATCCAAACTTACATTCAGTTGTCTTGGAGGAAGTGACCTTTGTAAACACTTAAATGAAATTGATCTTTTTCACCGTATTGATCCATATGGTTTCAAGCATTAAAAAATGGGCTGATCAATTTTATGTTGTTTAGGAAAGGAAGAATCTGGCCAGTCATGGGCCAGGTTAGCAAAAGAAAGGGCAAAGCTTCATTGGTTTAGTGTGGACTCCAGTCATTGAAAGGGCCTGGAGGGCCAGCCCGG
>NW_007742752.1:13168-18380 GCF_000696425.1 Galeopterus variegatus
CAAAGCTTCATTGGTTTAGTGTGGACTCCAGTCATTGAAAGGGCCTGGAGGGCCAGCCCGGAGGTGCACTGCTACAGTGCGCCGCTTGGGAGTGCAGCGGAGCTCCCACCGAGGGTTCAGATCCCACATGCAGACCGGTTCCCGCTCACTGGCTGAGTGAGATGCGGGCGTGACGCTGAGGGTTGCGATCCGGTTGCTGGTCCCGGTCCGGTACGGGTGCGACACTGAGGGTTGCGATCCGTTGCCGGACACGAAAAAAGACAAAAAGAAAAAAAGAGAAAAAAGGGCCTGGAGATGATTCAGACGAAGACGTGTCTCGTTGTGTTCATTTCTCTGAGATGATGAACACGGGGGGTGATGGTGTAGATTTACCAGAAGTAGACGGAGCAGATTCACAAGACAGTGATGATGAAAAAAGGCCAGATCTGGAGTAAGGAATATTGTGGTCACCCGGGTTTTGAGAAAGAAAAATAACTTCTCTGCAAGATTTCATAATTGAGAGAACTCCTGAGTTGATAGCTGTAAAGGCAAATGTTGTAATTGCCTTCTTTAACCCATTTTCAACCTCTTGGTTTTTTAAAAGTCTTCACCAAAGGTTGATATGTACCATTGCATGGACAGTTTTAAGCCAGCAAAGGCAGTAACCTTAGGCATGGATATTTCCCAGACTTTCATGAAGCTGCTGAGGTCCTCGGCAATTGATAAAGCAGTTGTGATAAATAAAAACATTTCACCTAAGTCTCCTTTACTTCGTAATATAGATACTGACGTGATAGGAAGCGCTCAGCTGACGGAAAGATAACTAGATTTTGGATTTTAGAACATGGACTCGGGCCAGCCCGGTGGCGCACTAGATAGTGCGCCACTTGGGAAGCGCGGTGGCACTCCCGCCCGAGGGTTCGGATCCCATATGCGGACCGGTTCCCGCTCACTGGCTGAGCGAGGCGCGGGAGCAGCACCGAGGGTTGTGATCCCGTTGCCGGTCCCCGGACTGGTACGGGGGCAACACTGAGGGTTGCGATCCATTGCCGGACACGGAAAAAGACAAAAAGACAAAAAAAAAAAAAACGAACATGGACTCAAAAGAGGCTGAAACAAATTGGTTGCCACCTTAAACTGGTAACCTGCTTTTCCTCTGCTGTACCCTTCAGATTGTTCCACTAAAGTTTATTTTTTTAAAGATTAACTTCACATTATTGTAAGTGATCACTTGTCAGTGTTTCAGATGTATCTTAACTAAAACTAGTGAATGCCCTTAGATAGTTTTTGAAGCCTGTACATTCGGTATTCTTTGGTCCTTAAGCTTTACTTACATCTCAGCATGGAGGACAAAGCTGTACATTGTTGCTTGGGAGTCCGTACACTTAGAACAGATTTGTATTTGTACTGTCAGTATTGCAAATGAGTGAAAAAATGTTAATACACTATTGGGTTTTTTATTTATTTTGTTGGGGTTTTTTTTTTTTTTTTTCATTCAGCTTATACCAGGGCTGAAAACCTCAACTTATGTTCATGACAGTGGGGATTTTTAAAAAATGTCTACATTCTTTCTAATAAACTGTTGGAAGACTTCTTGGCTGTCCTTTCAAGTGTCTGGTTCACTGTAATTTCATGTATTCAACATTTACCAGAATGGAGTTTTTATTTGAGAAAGTATTTGGGACTATACCTCTGTTTGAAAAAAGAGGCTTGCTGTAATATCACAGGAGACCTTTTTAAACTGGATCTGCAGCTGTACTTTGCAATTCACAGCAGGTAGAAAAGAAAAGTGTTGTGATTTAATTGAGATAAAACTAAATGTGTTGTCCTCCTCAAAAAAAAAGGCAGACTGTCAGAATGGACAAAAAACATAGTCAACCATATGCTGCCTAAAGAAAAGTACTTCAAATACAAAGACTCAAATCAGTGAAAGTAAAAGGATGCTAACACTAAACTACATAAATATGGGGTAGCTATATTAAAATCAGACAAAGTACATTTCAGAGCAAAGGATATCACCATGGATAAAGAAAATCATTTCATGATGATAAAGGGGTCAAGGCACCAAGAGTACATGAAAAATCCTGAACATTTATGAACCGAATAACTGATCTTCAAAATTCATAAAGCAAAAACTGGATGAACCATAGGAAGAAACAGGCAAATCTGCAATGAGAGTTTGTTTCAAAACCCATTTCAATAATTTATAGAACAAAGAGGAAAATCAGTAAACACATAGACGATTTGAAAAGCAATATGAACCAACTTGATCTAATTGTCATTTACAGAGAACAGCAGCAAGGTTACACATTCTTTTCAAGAGTGCATGGAACATTTACCAAAATAGATCATATTCTGAAACATAAAATAAGGTTCAATAAATTTAAACCTTACATACAAAATATGTTCTCTGACCCCAAAGGAATTAGACACCAATAACAGAAAGATCTTCAGAAAATCCCTCACATATGTGAAAACTAGTTGACACTTTCATATAACCCTTGGCTCAAAGAAGAAATCAGGGAAATTAGGAAGTGTTTTGAACTGAATATAAATGAAAATACAACATATCAATATTTGTAGAAAGTTGGGCTGGCCCGGTGGCGCACTCGGTAGAGTGCGGCACTTGGGAGCATGGCGGCACTCCCGCCCAGGGTTCAGATCCCATATAGAGACCGGTCCACTCACTGGTTGAGCGCGGTGCGGACGTGACACCGAGGGTTGCGATCCCGTTACCGGTCATGAAAAAGGACAAAAAGGAAAAAAAAAATATTTGTAGAAAGTGGAGAAAGGAACTTCAACTCCTACCTTATGACATATGCAAAAATTACATCACAGACCTAAATGTGAAACCTAAACTATAAAACTTCTAGAATAAATCAGAAGAGAAAATCTTTGTGACCTAGGACAGGGTAAGGTTTCTTATATAGGACACAAAAAGTACAAACCATGAAAGAAAAAAAAAAGATAGACTTCATCAAAATTAAAACACATCTGCTTCTCAGAAAGACACTATTACAAAAAGAAAAAGACAAGCCACAGACTGGGAGAAAATATTTGCTAAACACTAAAGGACTTATATCCAGAATATTAAAAGAATTTTCAAAATACAACAATTTTTTTAAAAAGCCAAATTAAAAACTTGAGCTCAAGATTTGAATAAACACTTAACCAAAGAAGAGATATAGATGGCTAAGTAGGCACATGAAAAAATACTAAATATAACTGGTCATTTGGAAAATGCAAATTAAAACCACAATGAGATACAACTACACTCCTGTTAGAATGACAGTTTTCTAAAACCCTGTCAATACTAAGTGACGGTGAGGATACGGAGCAAATGGAATTCTGTACATAGGTTGTAGGAATGCAAAATGCTACAGCCACTTAGGAAAACAAAAGTGCTCTCCAGGCTGACTATGCTTCCATCCGGCAGGTTCAGCCTGGCTCCAGCAGCCCCTTTCCAGTTTGGCCTCAGCCATACAGTTTGAAAGTTTCTTATAAAAGCTACACATACAATTACCATATGAACCAGTAATTCCACTCCTAGATATTTACCCAAGAGAAATGAAACATATGTCCCCTCAAAGACCTGAACAGGAATGTTTACAACAGCCTTATTCAAAATCACCAAAATCAGGAAATAACCCAAATGTCCATCAACTGGTGAATGCATAAACAAATTGAGATATACAGCCTTACTGTGAAATACTACATAAAAATAGGAAGGAATTAATGAGTACATGCAACAATATCAACAACGCCCGAGTGTACTGTGCTGAGTCAAAACAAAACAAAACAAAACAAAGCATTCGCAAATTCTAGAATTACTCTGTGATTCCATTTATATGATGATCTGGAAAAGGCAAAACTATAGAGGCATAAACCAGATGAATAGGTATCAAGGGCTGGGGCAGAGATAGAGGATTGACTATAAAGGAGATGAGGAAACTTCTTGGGGTAATGGAAATAATCTGTATTATGTGATGGTTACATAACTATATACAAGTATGTCAAAATTCACCAAACAATATATTTAAATGAGCTGAATTTTACTGTATGTAAATTGTTCTTCCATAATCCTGACTTTAGAAAAATAATATAGGACAGAGAAAAATACTGAAGATATGTTGTCTAAGAATTATCCATATTTTTTTAAAAGTCATGAATCTTTATTTTGGAAATTTGTTCTGAGACAAGAATAAGATAAATAAAAATTAGTCTACAACTAAATACATTGTGGTGAAACTTTGGATGACAAAAGATGAGACAATCTTAAAAGCCATGGGGCGAGCAGTGGGGGGAGCAGAAGGGGAGGATCATCTAGATCTCCTGCAAGTGAATAACAATTCNATATGTGGTGATCAAATCAGGATAATTAGTATACTCATGTTTACAAAACATAATCAATCTTCGTGACCCTTAACTAATTTCTCACTAATCCTCCTCCCCCTCCCCCTTTCCCATCTCTAATAACCACAGTTCTGTTCTCTCTCTTTTTTTTTTTGAAAGTTCAATGTATTATTGTGATTGTTTCTTTTTTTCTTTTCTTTCTATTTTAGCTCCCATTTATGAGTGAGGACATGCGGTATTTCTCTTTCTGTGCCTGGCTTATTTCACTTAACATAATTTTTTCTAAGTTCATCCATGTTGCTGAAAATGGCAGAATTTCATTCTTTTTTATGGCAGTATCCCATTGTGTATATACACTACATTTTCCTTATCCAATTGTCTGTCATTGGACATTTAGGTTGATACGACTCTTGGCTACTGTAAGTAGAGCTGCAATAAACATGGGAGTGCACCTATCCCTTCAGCCTGATGATTTCCTTTCCTTTGGTTATACACCCAGCAGTGGGATTGCTGGATATGGCAGTTCTATCTGTAGTTGTTTGAGAAATCTCCATACTGTTTCCATAATGGCTGCACTAATTTACAGTCCCACCAACAGTGTAGGAGGGTTCCCCTTTTTCTACATCCTCACCAGCAATTATTATTCTCTTTTTGATAATAGCCAGTCTAACTGGAATGAGATGATATCTCAATGTGGTGATGATTTTCATTCCTCTGACGCTGAGTGATATTGAGCACTTTTCCATGTCTCTGAAGGCCATTTGTAGATCTTCATATGAGAAATGTCTATTCAGCTTCTTTGCCCATTTTTTAATTGGTTTACTTGTTTTCTTACTGTCAAGTTGTTTGAGTTTTTGTATATCCTGGATATTAATCCCTT
>NW_007742752.1:19815-20742 GCF_000696425.1 Galeopterus variegatus
CTGTTAGTTCTTTTCTTTGTATGCAGAAGCTTTTTAGTTTGATATAATCCCATTTGTTTATTCTTCCTTTTGTTGCCTGTGCTTTTGGGGTCTTATTCATAAAGTCTTTGTCCAGTCCTATATCCTGAACTGTTTCCACTATGTTTTTGTTTTTTTTTTAGGAGTTTTTAGTTTAGTTCTTATATTTAAGTCTTTAATCCATTTTGAGTTGATTTTGTTATATGGCAAGAGGTACAGGTCTAGTTTCATTTTTCTACATACAGATTTCCAGTTTTCCCAGCACCACTTATTGAAGAGGCTGTCTTTTCCCCAATGTATGTTCTTGGTGTCTTTGCCAAAGATCAGTTGGTTATAAAAACATGGGTTGATTTCTGGGTTCTCTGTTATGTTCCATTGGTCTGAGTGTTTTTATGCAAGTACCATGCTGTTTTGGTTACTATAGCTTTCTAGTATAGTTTGAAGTGAGGGAGTGTAATATCTCTAGCTTCATTCATATATTTATGTTTTGCTCAGATTTGCTTTGGCTATTCAGGGTCTTTTGTTGTTCCATATGAATGTTAGGATTGCTTTTTCTCCATCTGTGAAGAATGTCGTTTGTATTTTGATGGGGATTGTATTGAACCTGTAGGTCACTTTGGGTGGTGTGGACATTTTCACAATGTTAATTCTTCCAACCCAAGAGCACAGAATGTCTTTGCATCTTTCTGTGTCCTCTTTAATTTCTCTCAGCAGTGATTTGTAGTTCTCATTGTAGTGATCATTCACCTCCTTTGTTAAATTGGCTCCTAGGTATTTCATTTTTTTTGGTGGCTATTTCAAATGGGCTTGCTTTCTTGATTTCTTTTTCTGCTAGTTTGTTATTGGACTATAAAAACACTACTGATTTTTGTGTGTGGATTTTACATCCTGCAACTTTACTGAAATCAT
>NW_007742753.1:0-283 GCF_000696425.1 Galeopterus variegatus
AAATTTAGTCACCATGATGTACAATAGATCTCTCGAACTTACTCTTCCTAACTGAATCATTTTCTTAATGGTATCTTTTGAGATGCAAATGTTTTCACTTTTAATGTAGTCCAGTTTCTTAATTTCTTCTTCCTTATGACTTATGCTTTTGCTGTTGTATTTAAGAATTCTTTGCCTAACCCAAGGTCATAAAGTTTTCTTTTAGAAGTTTTATAGTTTTAAGTCTTTCTTACCCTTAAATTTATGATCTGAGTTCATCTTTGTGTATGGTATGAGGTAAAGG
>NW_007742753.1:1994-2873 GCF_000696425.1 Galeopterus variegatus
TCTTAAAAATTTATCATTTCTTTGTGTTGGGAACATTCAAAATCCTCTCTTCTGGCTAACTGGAAGTATACAGCAAATCATTAATTATAGTCACTCTACACTAGACCTTATCCCTCCTTTCTAGCTGTAATTTTCTATCCATTTACCAGTCTTTTCCTGTCCCTCCTCCCCCTCCTTCTCAGCCTCTGGTAACCAACATTCTGCTCTTTATTTCCATGTTATCAAGTTTCTCAGCTTGCACATATGAGTGAGAACATGCGGTATTTCTCTTTCTGTTCCTGGCTTATTTCACTTAACATAATGTCCTCCAAGCTTATCCATGTTGCTGTGAATAACAGGACTTCGTTCTTTTTTATGGCTGAACAGTATTCCATTGNCTCCTTACTCTGTTCATTGTTTCCTTTGCTGTGCAGAGCTTTCTAGTGGATATAAGCCCATTTGTCTACTTTTGCTTTTGTTGCCAGTACTTTCAAGATCTTCCCCATAAAGACAAATCTTGCATTTCTTTTGTTCAGTTTATCCCAGGGCCATCTGATTAGCTCAGTTGGTTGGAGCGTGGTGCTGACACCACCAAGGTTTGATCCCTGTACCGGCCAGCCACCAAAAAAAAAAAAAAAAAGAAAGAAAGAAAGAAAAAGTAAAATTATCCTGAAGTATTTTGCTCTTTTTGAGGTTATTGCAAACAGAATTTTCTTAATTTCATTTTTAGAATGTTCACAGCTAATTTGTAGAAAAACAACTCATTTTTTTATCTTTTATCCTGTGACCTTATTAAACTTGCTGTAGTAGTTTTTTTTGTGTGGGGGTTCCTTAAAATTTTCTACATATCGGATCATGTCACCTGTGAATAAAAAGTTTTACTTCTCCCTTTCCAAACTG
>NW_007742753.1:3235-12984 GCF_000696425.1 Galeopterus variegatus
ACATAATGTCCTCCAAGCTCATCCATGTTGCTGTGAATAACAGGACTTCGTTCTTTTTTATGGCTGAACAGTATTCCATTGTGTATTTATACCACATTTGCTTTATCCAGTCATCTGTTAATGGACACAAGTTGATTCCATATCTTGGCTACAATAAACATGGGATCTCCTGGATTGCTGGATTGTACGTAGTTCTATTTTTACAGTTTTCTGAGGACCCTCCCTACTGGAGGGTCCACTTTCCACAGTGGCTGTACTAGTTTACAGTCCCACCAACAGTGGAGGGGGCTCCCCCTTCTCTGCATCCTCGCCAGCATTTGTTGTCTTCTGTCTTTTTGATCACGGCCATTCTAACTGGGATGAGATATTATCTCATGTGGTTTTGATTAGCATTTCCCTGATGCTGAATGATGCTGAGCTTTTTCTCATGTGTCTGGTGGCCATCTGAATGTCCTCTTTAGAGAAATGTCTATTCAGCTCATTTGCCTATTTTCGACTGGATTTGTTTTTATTTACTTATTTTTGGTGTTGGGTTGTTCCTTGTATATTCTGGATATTAATCCCTTGTCGGAGAGACAGTTTGGAAATATTTTCTCCCACTCTGCAGGCTGTCTCCTTACTCTGTTCATTGTTTCCTTTGCTGTGCAGAGCTTTCTAGTGGATATAAGCCCATTTGTCTACTTTTGCTTTTGTTGCCAGTACTTTCAAGATCTTCCCCATAAAGACAAATCTTGCATTTCTTTTGTTCAGTTTATCCCAGGGCCATCTGATTAGTTCAGTTGGTTAGAGCGTGGTGCTGACACCACCAAGGTTTGATCCCTGTACCGGCCAGCCACCAAAAAAAAAAAAAAGAAAAAGTAAAATTATCCCGAAGTATTTTGCTCTTTTTGAGGTTATTGCAAACAGAATTTCCTTAATTTCATTTTTAGAATGTTCATAGCTAATTTGTAGAAAAACAACTCATTTTTTATCTTTTATCTTGTGATCTTATTAAACTTGCTGTAGTAGTTTTTTTGTGTGGGGGTTCCTTAAAATTTTCTACATATAGGATCATGTCACCTGTGAATAAATGTTTTACTTCTCCCTTTCCAAACTGGCTAGGACCTCCAGTCCAATGTCGAATACAAGTGGCAAGAGCAGACAGCTGTGCCTTGTTCCAGTGGTACAGGGAGGGTACCCACAGTAGTCAGCCTTTCAGTACTAAGTATGTCATCTGCAGGATTTCTGTAAGTGTCCTTTATCGAGTTGAGGAAGAGCCCTTCTATTCCAAGTTTGTTGAGACATGTTCTCACGAATGGGTGTTGAATTTTGTAGAATGCTTTTTCTGCTTCTATTGAAATAATCACGTGGTTCTTGTCCTTTATTCTATTAATATGGTGTATTACATTGATTTTCAGATGTTATGCCTCACATTCCTGCGATAAATCCCTCCTGATCATGGTTTATATCTTTTCTATTTAACACTGAATTTGGCTTGCTAATATTTTGTTAAAGATTTTGAGTCTGTGTTCATGAGGGACATTTGGCTGTAATTTTTATTTTTTTCTTGGTCTGGCTTTGGTGTAAGGATAACACTGGCTTCACGGATGAGTTTGACAGTGTTCTTTCCTCCCATACTTTGAGTTTATGAAGGATTGGCATTATTTCTTCTTTACGTAGTTAATAAAATTCACCAGTGAAGTCATCTGGGTCTGGCCTTTCCTTTGTCTGAAGGTTTTAAGTTATTAATTCAGTACCTGCTATAGGCCTATGCAGACTTTCCATTTCTTGTTGAGTTCGTCTTAGGCATTTGCATCTTTCTAGGAACGTATTCACTTCAACTAAATTGTCAATTCTTTGGCATGAAGTTGCTCATAATATTCCCTTTAATCCNCACTGAATTTGGCTTGCTAATATTTTGTTAAAGATTTTGAGTCTGCGTTCATGAGGGACATGTGGCCGTAATTTTTATTTTTTTCTTGGTCTGGCTTTGGTGTAAGGATAACACTGGCTTCACAGATGAGTTTGACAGTGTTCTTTCCTCCCATACTTTGAGTTTATGAAGGATTGGCATTATTTCTTCTTTACGTAGTTAATAAAATTCACCAGTGAAGTCATCTGGGTCTGGCCTTTCCTTTGTCAGAAGATTTTAAGTTATTAATTCAGTACTCGTTATAGGCCTACGCAGACTTTCCATTTCTTGTTGAGTTCATCTTAGGCATCTGCATCTTTCTAGGAACGTATTCACTTCAACTAAATTGTCAATTCTTTGGCATGAAGTTGCTCATAATATTCCCTTTAATCCTTTTCTTTATGGTCAGTAGTGAAGTTCCCTCTTTCATTCCTGAATTTAGTAATTTGTATTTTACTTTATTTTCTTGGCCTCTGTTTACCAAGGTCAAATTGTTGGTGTTTGACAATTTTATGGATCTTATCAAAAAACAAACTTTTGGTTTTATTGGTTTTCTCTGGTGTTTATTTCAATGACATTTGCTCTAATATTTTATAATTCCCATCCTTCTGCTTTAATTAGGTATAGGTTGTTCTTCTTTCCTATTTCTTAGGGTGGAATATTAGGTTATTGATTTGAGACCTTTCTTCCTTTCTGATATAAGCATTTAAAGCTATTCATTTCCCTCTAAGCACTGCTTTAGCTGCCTCTGATAAATTCTGACATGTTTTCTTTTCATTAAGTTCAAAATATTTTCAAATTTCTCTTGTGACTTATTCTTTGACCCATGGGTTTGGAAGTATATTTAAATTCCAAATACTTGGGTTTTTTCTTTCTGGTAGGCATCTCTAATTTAAGTCTGTTGTAGTGAGAGAACATACTTTGTATGATTTTACTTCTTAAAACCTATTGAGACTTGTCTCATGGCCTAGCATAGGTCTATCCTGGAGAATGTTGCATGTGACTTTTATCTGAGGATTGGTTGTTTAGTAACTTGCCTGAACTTATTCTGTGACTCCTGTCTCCACACGTGCAGCTGTTGATGCAGCTGCTGATCTCTGCTCAGCTCTTTTTCCTGCTTTTATTTTTAAGCCTAGCTTCCTAGGCTTAAAATGTCTGCAGAGCTTAGTGTTCAGCCAATTATTGATCAGATATTGTGCTCAAACACCTCTGACAGCTAGCAAGGCCTCCATTCTCTGCCGACGGATCCGTGTGTGGGCTAGAGACACATTCAGGGTTCTGGCTATTTTCCATCTGCCCAGCTTTTACTTGCTTCTGGGTCCTCTTGGTCTCTTCTGCCCACAGGTATATGTGGGAGGCTTAGACCTGCTGTGGTCTCAACTAAATGTATGCACAGCCTCCAGTCAACTTGAGATTCATAGAGAACTTATCAACCCCCCAACCCTCAACTGTTTCACCTTATGGGACTCCCTGATAAATCCCTGTCTAGTCCACTGGTCCATGACTTCTCCCAAACACACTCACAGCCTCAGGCTAGCAGGGCCACTGGCCCTTCCTGTATGCTTGCCACTGAAATTGCCACCTCAACTCATAATGCTCTAAATCAGAGCTTCTCAATCTTGGCACTACTGGCATTTTGGACCAGATAATTCTTTGTTGTAAGGACTGCCTTGGGCAATGCAGGATGTTTAGCAACATACCTGGTCTCTACCAACTAGATGCCAGTAGCACCCTCCAGTTGGAACAACCAAAACCATCTCCAGATATTGCCAAATGTCCCCGGGGGCAAAATCATCCTCAGTGGAGAAATACTGGCCCTGTGCCCATCATAATTTGGAGAAGTCTTTTTTTTAAAGCAAAAAAGATGATCTCCTATGCTGTGATATATAATAAACAGAAATGTACACACCGTATTTAAAAGTTCAAAAGATACACATCTCCTCTTTGCTCAAATGTGAAAAAGCAAACCACAAAATACTCCCCATCCGCTCATATGAACAAAACAAAAACAACCAAATATCTATTGGTCGATAGCGCTGACCGAGCATGAGCTGTGCCTGTAGTTCCTTAGTTCATTAGACCTGGGATCAAGTTAGGAGAATGAGACTAATTGAATAAAGCAAAGAGACAGATGAGACATGATCACAGACAGCAGTGGGCGAGGGCTGCCTGTCCCATGTGGAGTAAGACAACTCCTTCACTTGTCATGTGCGGTAGGCAGGATAATGGTCCCCAAAGGTATCCACATCCTAATCCTCGGAACCCATGAATGTCACACAGCAAATGGGACTTTGCAGATATGATTAAGTTAAGGATCTTGAGATGGAGAGACTATCTTGGATTATCTAGATGGGCCCAATGTAATCAAAAGGGTCCTTATAAGCAGGAGGCAAGGAAGGTCAGGGTCAGTGGCGATGTGACAATGGAAGCAGAAGTTGGAGTGATGCAGGGCCACGAGCCAAGGAATGCAGAAAGGACCCTAGAAGCTGGAAAAAGCAGAGAAACATGTTCTTCCCTAGGGTCTCCAAAAATAACTAGCCCTTGATTTTAGTGCAGTGACCTCCACAACTGAGAAGAAAACCGTGTTGTTTTAAGCCACTGTTTGCAGTAATTTGCTACAGCCACCACAGGAAGCCAAAACACAACACCATATGGAGTCAGTCCAGCCTCCCAGACTGACCAGTGGCTTGGTCACCAATTCCACCTTCACCTCCTAGTGAGGCAGTAATGGTGCGCAGAGGAAGCCTGGGTGCTACAGAGTTGTGTTCAAAACACAGCTACTTGTGTGTACACGGGCAAGTGGTCTGACCTCTCTGAGCATCTCCCCAGGGAAGAAAGGGAGATCAGAGCACCCATCCTAGTGTTTTGGGAATGGGAATCATGGGTATGTGGTGTGGGAAGTTGGGAGAGGCCTGGGGTGGTTGTCACTCTTCCCACTGTCACTTGTCTCCTACAGATCTCTGGCTGGACATGTGGGCCTGTGCCCTCCTGGCAGCTGGCACTTTTGCTGCCTACACTGCCCAGCTACACTGGAAGCCAGCTGCAGAGGAGGTGACTGGGTCAGCAGCCCCTGACCATGAGACGCACTCTGCACCTGGCCCAAGCAGGCAGAGTGACTGCTGAGCTGGAAATGCCCAGAGAGCATCAGGCCTTATTTAGCAGCAGCGGTCCATGGTATTGGGGGTGTGTGTGTGTATGTGTTCCATGATATCGGGGGTGGGTGTGTGTGTTGGGGGTGTCACAGATGGGCCACCTGAGCATCAACAGCTGCTCCTGTCATTGTAATTGGTCAGTATGAGCAGCACACTCTGTAGTTAAAAAGAGAAAAACAAAACCAAAAACCCTCCTTAGCCCCACCTGCAGAAAACCAAACAAAAGCAAAGAGCTCAATCAGACTAGTTCAAACCCAGATGGGGCCCAAGACTGTGCTTTGACTTTGGAAGAGGTAATAAAATCACCCTGCCCACTGTGCTCTTAGATAAACTTTTTAACCAGGGCAGGGTAGCCTTTGCTTCTCAGACATGGTAAAGACACAGCCCAGTGTGCAAGCAGATCACATAAGCAGTGTCCTCTCAAAGACCCTGAACACCACCAGGGTGTGATTTTTGCCTCTATGCACAGATGAAGACATTTTGGCACTTAAGACAACAGATAAATACAGATTTAAAATGACAACAGTTAGAAAACCCATAACTATGAATATGTGGATATATAATGGTTTAGCCTGCAATGTTTTATTTATTTATTGCTGCCTACACTGCCCGGCTACACTGGAAGCCAGCTGCAGAGGAGGTGACTGGGTCAGCATCCCCTGACCATGAGACACACTCTGCACCTGGCCCAAGCAGTGGTCCATGGTATTGGGTGTGTGTGTGGTGTGTGTGTATGTGTGCGTGTGTGTGGTGTGTGTATGTGTGTGTGTGAGGGTGTGTGTGTGGTGTGTGTGTTCCATGATATCGGGGGTGGGTGTGTGTGTCGGGGGTGTCACAGATGGGCCACCTGAGCATCAACAGCTGCTCCTGTCATTTTAATTGGCCAGTATGAGCAGCACACTCTGTAGTTAAAAAGAGAAAAACAAAACCAAAACCCTCCTTAGCCCCACCTGCAGAAAACCAAACAAAAGCAAAGAGCTCAATCAGACTAGTTCAAACCCAGATGAGCCCCAAGGCTGTGCTTTGACTTTGGAAGAGGTAATAAAATCACCCTGCCCACTGTGCTCTTGGATAAGCTTTTTAACCAGGGCAGGGTAGCCTTTGCTTCTCAGACATGGTAAAGATACAGCCCAATGTGCAAGCAGAGCACATAAGCAGTGTCCTCTCAAAGACCCTGAACACCACCAGGGTGTGATTTTTGCCTCTATGCACAGATGAAGACGTTTTGGCACTAAAGACAACAGATAAATACAGATTTAAAATGACAACAGTTAGAAAACCCATAACTATGAATATGTGGATATATAATGGTTTAGCCTGCAATGTTTTAAAGGGAGGGGAAGCAAGGTGAACTGGGGGGCTGGGAGGCTGACCCAGGCGAGCTCTCTCCTTTAGGCTCAGAAACATGCAGAGCTGTAGCAGCAAGGAGCAGAGAGCACAGCTCCGAGGCCTGGGCCCAAGGAAGCGGCTGTATCTTCTGTCATGGCTGCTTCTGCTCTGGTACACACCTAAGTGTCAGTGGCACATTGCTCCTGACCACTCTCTGGGTGCCCATGAGATAAGAAACTGTGAAAGCCCAAGCTGTTTTTCTTTCTACAACATGAAAATGACGTTCTAAGTGCCAGGAAAACATCTTTTATCTGACAGGCCCTGCCCCAGGGACTTTGCATCCTTGGCCTTGCGAGGCAGCCAGACACATTTCCATGCTCGGATGAGGAAGTGGGGCTGAAAGAGCTTAGGTACTTTCCCCACTGTCCCACCCTCACAAAGGCGAGATGGAAGGTCCAAGCATGACCCGTCAGACCCTAGAGCTCACCTTACCACTGAACTCCACCCCAGGACAGAAGGCCAGATCTTGGCCTACAGCTGTCATCTGAGGAGGTAAGCCTGGCTGTACGAACTGGCTGTTGGGGCACCTCCCCTGGGTAACTCTCTCCACCTCATCAGGCAAACAAGCACCTGTCTGGTTCACCCACCAACTGTCCACATGATGAAGTGATGGCCTTGGCTTTGACCCACAGGGTTCCCTCCTGCCCCCAGGCCAGTAGTGAGTGCTAGGCATGCATGGAAATAGCCCAAAGCCCTTACAGGTTATGTGTCCATGACTTCATCTCATCCTGCACTATCCCTTTGTATTAGTCTGTTTCTGTTGCTTTTAACAAAATACCTGAAACTGAATGATTTATAAAGAAAATGAAATTCATTGCTTACAGTTTCAGAGACTGGGAAGTCCAAAGTCCAGGGTACACATCCGGTGAACGCTTTCTTTGGTGGTAACTTCAGTGAAGGCAGGTATCGTACTGTGAAAATGGTGGAGAGACCAACGTTCTCATTCAATCTCCTTTCAAAGCCCTCAGAATCACGCCCCTGACCACCATTTTTAATCCATTCACTAGGACACAGTCCTACAATCTAATCACCTCCCCAAGGCCTCACCTTTCAATTATCATGATAGAATTTCCCACCGTCCCAACAGTCACAGTGGGGGCTAAGTTTCTAATACACAAAACTAGGGGGACACAATTCAAGCTTCAATGAGTTCGGGGGAACATAATTCAATCCACTACAGCCCTGAGCAGTGCAATACAGAACCAGTTGATCAACACTCTAGGAGCATAAATTGTCACAAGAGTACAGTAAGACACAATCAACTAAGGGTTCAATATGTGCTTTTGAAGTCATACATAAATGTTATACTCGATGTGTCATATGTTATCATAAGGATAGGCTCAGACAGGAACACTCCTCATCTGATCTTCGTAGTAAGCTTTATCTGTATGTCAAATTCAATAGTTTAAGATGCTTTCCCACATATTTCCTCCTCTGGTCCTGCTTGCAAAGTACATCAGGTAGGTATTTTTCTATGGTGCAGGAATTTCTCTTGTAAGGCATAGAGGTTAATGACCAGTCATACAGTATAACAAATGCAGCCAGGTGGTTAACCTAGGCTTCCTGATTCTAAGTCACTTCCCCCTGTCCCCTGGACTACTGAGTTTGCTCCTTTTTGCTTCCATAGTGGCTACAGGCAGCTCCCCTGGCATTACCTTGACAATGTAATTGACTACATTGAGTGCCGTGTGGGCCTCTTCAGGACTCCAGAGGCCTGAGTGCTGTGTGGGCCTCTTCAGGACTCCAGAAGCAGCCCACACCCTTGCAGCTCCTGCCAGTGGACTGTCAGTGCAACAACTGGTCATCCGCCGTGGGGTGGCTCTAGTGGCAGCATCAGCCACATTGACAGTGGGCTTGTTATCAGGGTCCTGACCACCAGGGACTAACAAAGAAGCTCAGAAACAGAAAGGAAGCCACACACAATTGGCCCTTCAAAAGCACCAATGGGGCCCAGGGCAGGTGGACACTTTGGACCACTCTTCAAAAAAAGAACTTGAGCTGGCACCTTGTGGTGACATTCAGAGGGACTGAATAGTGCAGACAATTACGTTGTGGTCAAATTGTTTGTTTCTTCTCTGACTTGGATTGCTCTTTAGAAGACACCAACCAACTGGAAGAGTAAGAACCCTGGGATTACTACTATTATTCAATAATGTAAATGGCTTCAAATGGGAGATTTTAAATAAAACCAAATCACAAAAACCACTATTACATTAAAAATTACACATTTCCTAGGCACAGTCTGCTACCGAAGTCTGTTCTTAAAGCCTCTGAAAAGCTCCAAGAAAAGGGCCAGCGGGCCCTGTCCAGGTGACCCTGGTGGACCCCTGCAGATGCTGTCAGACCCTGACCAGGGCAGGCAGCTGTCTGTGTACCTTTCTTCCCCCTTCCTCCAGTTCTTTCATTCCATCAGCATTTTCACTTATCGTAGACTTTGAGAAACACTCGTTTTTACCACACTTTTTCTTACAGTGGTGATATGATATAAACAAGGGCAGCAAAACCAAGATTGTTTTGCCACACAGCCTCAGGATGGAATTCAATGGTGACCCAGATTCCCGGATGCTTTTCTTTGAAGCCTGGGCTTGGTGAACATTTTCGGACTCAATGGTGAATCAGGCCACACACAGACATCAAAAATGGCTTCAGCATTTCTGGCTAGAAACGCATTCCCAATTGAAACTT
Organism: Galeopterus variegatus; assembly: GCF_000696425.1. Taxonomy (NCBI): domain Eukaryota; kingdom Metazoa; phylum Chordata; class Mammalia; order Dermoptera; family Cynocephalidae; genus Galeopterus; species Galeopterus variegatus. Next base: position 12,353 of record NW_007742753.1, read on the forward strand.
ATTTATCAATCGAGGGCAATAGGGAAAAAAGGAGGGAGAAAGTGTAAACTCTTGTTCTGAAACGTCAACATGCTATGAATTCAGTTCCATGTTGTTTTCAATGTCCACAGTAACATTCCAGGCCTCCCTTGCACAGGAAGGAAGAAGCCCTTATCCTTGGCTGTGATGCAAATACCTTAGTGAGCTTCTACCACCCAAACAAAACTGGGTACAGCACACAGCAAAGTAATTAGTGAAGCAACTGTAGACTCTGCCACTGTGTACCCAGGTGTGTGCCAAGGTTGATAGGTATTAAGGAAAAAGGATCCATGGTCCAGGAAGTTTGGGAAACCACACATATTAGCATTTCAAAGGTTCTACAGGACTTGGGTCCTTTACAATCCATTGGTATATAGGGTTGGCAGTGGAACGATTTTTGGGGTAAATTTTGTGGGATTGGCATTCAATGAATATGCTTACCAAACCACTTGTTTTAGATCAGCAAATGTGGGTAGGAGGATGCCTCTGGAAAAAACTTATTTACTATAACCACCAACACACACACACACACAGAACAGAACGTAGTCTGAGAAAATCTTATTGGCTAAGAATTTAAAATGAGAAGTCATGACAAAGAAAGTTGACAACTACCA
>NW_007742753.1:13914-14158 GCF_000696425.1 Galeopterus variegatus
CACAGGCTCCTCTTCTTTAGCACTTTCTCACTGGGCTCACAGACCTTCAAGTCCTGCCACACACAGCTCTGCTGAGAATAACTTCTTACTTGCTGAGATCCTCTTACCATCCTCCATCCTCTGCAGCATGGCCGACTGCGGTGACTTACACCGTTATTCTCCAAGCCATCCACATGCCTCTGTTCCATGCGCCTCTCAAGCCCCAAAGTCCTAATATCCAAGGCCTTTTCTGTGGGAGGAAATG
>NW_007742753.1:14378-15998 GCF_000696425.1 Galeopterus variegatus
GAGAAAGGATGAAGACCACTGGTCAGAGGGCACATCTAACTAGAGGGCTGACTCCTGGAAGCCAAGTCCTCAGGTCTCAATGGATAAGGAGCAACCCCCCCGCCCCTCCGCCACGCACACAGTTTTCGTGCCCCAAACCTCAAAGAGAGTTGGGAAGATCTAACTTCACCTCTGGACTAGAGAGGACTGGTGGTAGCCCTGGGCAGTGTTGAGCTCTTGAAAGCTTCACAGAATGATGGCAGCAGCAGGGATAGTAGTGGGGAGTCCCATGAACTGGAGTGAAGAAGTCACAAAGCAGATTCTGAGGCTCCTTTACAGGCCCAAGGAGTTTGGATTTAGCCTAACACATTTTCCTCCCCTAGCCCGAAGCTCTAAGACTTGGGTAAGCACAATCTAGAACGGGTTCTCTGAACATCCTTACCATTGNTGGGCAGTGTTGAGCTCTTGAAAGCTTCACAGAATGATGGCAGCAGCAGGGACAGTAGTGGAGAGTCCCATGAACTGGAGTGAAGAAGTCACAAAGCAGGTTCTGAGGCTCCTTTACATGCCCAAGGAGTTTGGATTTAGCCTAATACATTTTCCTCCCCTAGCCCGAAGCTCTAAGACTTGGGTAAGCACAATCTAGAACAGGTTCTCTGAACATCCTTACCATTGGGGAATGTTGGGATTTGGTTGAAATGGCAAGTTTTATTAACGGCAGTGGCAATGGTTTTTAGGTTTGATCATAGTTCATTCACATATTCTCTTACTGTTTTTGATAGGATTTAAAAAATTATCAGTTCTTTCACCATTTAACAGGGGAATAATTCAGTAGAGGCAACCAAGAGGTTGAACAGGATCATTCTTCAGTAGTATCTAGCCTAGAGAGAAGAAAAAGGGATCCAGGTTACTCTGCTGCTTTAAAAACCCACCCACAACCAGCCTTGCAACATGAGCTTGGTACTGGGACTCTAACAAATACCTCCTGTCTTAAGAGACTCTAAAGCATTGTACAAAAAAGGCTGATACATCCCTAAGAAGCCTAATGTGATTTGAGCTGAAGATAAAGGATTATGCCGTTCCTCAAAAAACAACAACAACAAGACAGGTGGTGGAGGAGGCTGTATTCTGTCCAGTATCAACAAGATAATATCAGAGTGCAGACAGGAGTTGAAAATACTCATTTACTACCCTAGCACTGTAAGTAGGAAGATGCGAAATTTGAAAACTGATACACAATCTTTGTTTCTAAAATTCTGAATAATGAATTTAATCCATTCTGCTGAAGATGAAGATGTGCTGCTGCACCCTTGCAGTTGAAATGTCATGTTTAACTGTCGAAGGCCAATGACATTTATCAACTTTAACCTTTTATGTTTCTCAATCTTTTAAAACCCACACCCCTACAATGCTTTCTGTAGATTATCAGCTTCACTGGAAGTTTACTTCATGTTCCTATGTTCCCAATCCATTCTAATTCTAGTAAGGCAAATTACTAAAACCAAATCCAAGCATACAGCAAAATATGTAAACTCTTAAGTGCAGAAAAGCCATTTTGGAAAAATGTTTGCAATTACAACAAATAAAGATTCCTCAAGTAAATATACAGTATAGATTCAGAGTCACTTATTTAAAATGAAA
>NW_007742753.1:17008-20741 GCF_000696425.1 Galeopterus variegatus
GAGAGGGACAGCTGAAAATGGCCTGGGCAATCACTGAAGCCTGCTCCCTCACTGAACAGACAAGCAAGCTGAGGCCCAAGTCAGGGCTCAGCAAAGGCCTTGCCCAAAGTCATGCTTGAGTCAATAGCAGAGCCAGAAATCAAAGCCACATCTTCTCGTTCCCAGCTAAAGGTATTTACACATTGCTGCTTCTCTAGGCCCTAACACAGAAATACCTGTCTGCTAAACCCTTCAGGGAACTCAGGCCTGCCTGGCACAGTGCCTCGCATCTGTGGGAGCCTTCTGGGGGATACGGCAACCCGGGGGGAGCACAGACTCAGCGTGGTCCTACATATTTTCCATGAGGCAGAAAAATTCTATCCTAATTAAGAAGGTGCATAGCAAGCTGAGGGACTGATGTCTTGGAAAAATAGCAAGATAATGACCCAAGACCCAAGAATGCCTTTGAACACATCTCCAGCCTCGGGAAGATGTAAAAGAGTAGAAAGCCCTAAATTGCACACCATGCTTTCATTGACTATGTTTTCTACCAAGAATTCTGAAGTCAAACTGTAAAAAAAAAAAAATCTAAACCAATCAAAGCAACTCAGAGATTTTTAGAAGATTGTTCTCGAATTATGAAACAAAGAATTCAGTGTCTAAATGGTGACTGTGAGTCTGATATTAGTCAGCAGCACTTCCTCCAGGAGAGCTGAGTAGATGGGGAGGAGGAATGAAGTTCACGAGGCTGTCCTTTTTCTAGAAATGATGTATGCTTCACGTAGGCCCAGCTAAACCATTACCTCTACACATTTCTCTTAGATTCTAATAAAGTTTGAATGTGTTCTCCCTGCCAAAACTCGTGTGGAAATCTGATCCCCAGTGTGACAGTGTTGGGAGCTGTTGGAGTCACGGGGGTGGATCCCTCATGAATGGATTAATGCTCTCCCTGTAGTGGGGGGAGTAATGAGTGAGTTTTCACTCTATTAGTTCCCATGAGAGCTGGTTGTTTAAAGACCCTGACACCTCCCCTCTTTGCTCTCTCTGCTTCCCCCATCTTACAATGTGAGACCCCTGAGTCACTGTCACCACCAACAGATGGACTTTGGACTTCCCAGCCTCAGAATCTGTAAGCAATAAATTTCATTTTCTTCATAAATTACCCATTTCCAAGTATTTTGTTATTAGCAACAAAAATGGACTAAGAAAATTGATACCAAGGAGTGGGGTGTTGCTATACAGATACCTGAAAATATGGAAGCGGCTTTGGAACTGGGTAACAGGCCAAGGTTGGAGAAGTTTGGAGCACTTAGAAGACGACAAAAAGGGCCGGCCCGGTGGCGCACTGCTACAGTGCGCCGCTTGGGAGCGCAGTGGCGCTCCCGCCGAGGGTTCAGATCCCACATACAGACCGGTTCCCGCTCACTGGCTGAGCAAGGTGCGGGCGTGACACCGAGGGTTGCGATCCCGTTGCCGGTCCCGGTCCGGTATGGGTGCGACACTGAGGGTTGCAATCCGTTGCCGGACACGAAAAAAATAAAAAAGAAAAAAAAGAAGAAGACGAAAAGATAAAAGTTTGGAACATTTTAGAGTTAAATTGTTAAATGGTTGTGAGCAGAATGTTGACAGAAATATGGACAGTAAAGGCCATGCTGATGATGATGTCTCGGATAGAAATGAGGAACTTATCGGGAATTGGATAAAAGATCAGGACCCTTGCTACACCATAGCAAGGAACTTGGCTGCATTGTGTCCATGCCCTTGGACTTTGTGGAACGTGGGACTTTAGAGTTGTGAACCAGAATGCTTGGCAGAAGAAATTTCCAAGCAGCAAAGCATTAAGGAAGCTGCACGGTTACTTTTAAGAGCCTATACTGAGTTATGGCAGAAAAGGCATGATGTAAAGCCAGAATTTAAAAGGAAAGCAGAGCATAAAGATTTCAAAAATTTGCAGTCTGGCCATGTGGTAGAGAAGCACAGGGCAAAAGAAAGATGTAAGGGTGAAGCAGATAAACTGGTTGCTAAAGACGTTAGCTTGGCAGTGAGGCAGCCAGATGCTAATAGTCAAGACAACTGGAGAAAGACCCTGAAGGCATTTCAGAAGTCTGGAAGGGCGCCCCTCCCATTCTAGACCCAGAGGCCTAGAAAGACTGAGTTGTCCCTAAGGACAGACCTGGGGCGCAGAGGCCCTCGGGAACCTGCTCCCTGCATCCCAGCTGCTCTGGCTGGAGCAGCCCTGCCTCAAGCAGCCCCAAGTGTGGTTTCATGCAGCAGCTCTGGAGAGTAGAAGCCTGAAACCTCAGTGGTGTCTAGCCTCCACCCAGATTTCAGAGGATGTATGGAAAAGCCTAGGTGCTCAGGCAGAGACCTGCCGCAGTGACGGAGCCACTGCAAAGGCCATCTACTAGAGCAATACAGAGCAGAAAAGTGGGGTCAGAGACTCCACAGAGAGCCCCAACTAGGGAAATGTCTAGTACCACCAAGATAGCAGGGCTGCTGCCAGGAGCCCAGGACTGTAAGGACACCAGCAACGTGCAATGCAGGCCTGGAAAAGCTGAAGGCAGCAGGGCAGCAATGGGCTACACCTGGTAGAGGTGTGGGAATGAGGCTGCCCGAGGCTTTGGGGGCCCAGGATGCCCCATTGTGCCCAGGATGCAGGACCTGGAGTCAAAGAAGATTATTTTGGAGCTTTAAGACTTCATGTCTACCCTGCTAGGTTTTGGACTTGTTTGGGGCCTGTTTCTCCTTTCTTCTGGCCTATTCCTTCCCTTTGGAATGGGAATGCGTACCCAATGTCTGTTCCACCACTGTATCCTGGTAGTAGATAAATTTGCTTTTGATATTTACAGGTTCACAGCTGGAAGGAGTATGGCCTTTGGTTTCAGATGAGACTCTGGACTTTTAAGTTGGAGCTGGAACAAGCTAAAACTTTTGGGACTGTTGGGATGGAATGACTGTATTTTGTATGTGAGAGGGACATAAGTCTTGGGTGGCCAGGGGCAGAATGATAGAGTTTGGATGTGTTGTCCCCACCAAAACTCATATGTAAATCTGATCCCCAATGTGACAGTGCTGGGAGCTGTTTTAGTCAGGGGGGTGGATCCCTCATGAATGGATTAATGCTCTCCCTGAGTGGAAGGCAATGAGTGAGTTCTCACTTTTGCAGTTCCCATGAGGGCTGGTTGTTTAAAAGACCCTGGCACCTCCTCTCTCTCTTGCTTCCTCTCACCACGTGATCTTGTACCTGCTGGCTGCCTGCTGCTTTCCACCACGAGTAGAAGCAGCCTGAGGCCCGTGCCAGATGCAGCTGTCTCAGAATTATGAGCCAAATAAACTTCTTTTCTTCATAAATTACCCAGTCTCAGGTATTCTGTTATAGCAACAGAAAATGGACTAATACAGATTCCTAGCGACCCACCCTTTTAAAACTGTAGATAACACTCTGGTACTCTGGGCCAAGGTCCAATATGTCCAGAGTCAAGTAGGTTAAACATTCTTTTATCAATAACCCTCCAACTGTAGAAAAACAAACGACTATAGAAAACATACCCCAGTTTGGCCCATCTTACATATAGAAAGAAAACAAGGATCTCCTACCTCGCTCTTGAAAGACAGAGCTGGGTTTTGAAATCTGCTGTTCAGCACTGTTTACTGGACCAAAGCAGACTACGAACTACCAGAAAAATCAACAGAGCCTTTCTCCTCAGCACAGCTTGGTACTTCTGAGAAAACCCAAATGATTTCAAATGCAACC
>NW_007742754.1:0-346 GCF_000696425.1 Galeopterus variegatus
AAGTGACAGGGAAGAAGGGAATTTTACATTACATTTGTTGGTATTCTCACTTCCAGACAGCCCTATACATGCATTTTTATATGGTTTGTTACTCATGTCTTGACACAATACCATTTCTTGTCCATTTATATATTTAGAAGTACTCAGAGACCTTTTCTATCTCTGAAACTCTATAGTTTTCAGTTGTCTCTAAACTTTGTGAGGTTTTAAAATGTACTTATCTTGGGTTGCATGTTTTTACTCATCCTGTGAGTCCTAAAAGTATCAAATGATTAAAAGCATGCCTTAGGCTTTGTGCAGTCAGTCCTCACGTGCAAGATCCTCCCACTCCCCAACATCCTCTGAC
>NW_007742754.1:2266-3285 GCF_000696425.1 Galeopterus variegatus
TTTATTATATTATATATATAGGATTTATTATATATATAGTTTTTGTTGTGGCATATATATACTGGCTTCAAACATTAATGTGATATAAACAACCATATGGTATTAAAAAATGCATTATAAACATGACCTCAGGTTACACTGATGAACAGATAGACTCCAGAAGAACCAAAGAGAAATCTCATTCTCTGCACTTTTCAAGAAAAACATTATTTAGATTTTTGATTCATGACTTTTTGAGAAAAACAATCCAAATTGTAGTATACTCAAAGAATGAACGAGAAATATTTTGTCAGAAGCTGAGAATTATAAGACCGAGAGAAAAATAATGGTCACAATTGATATTTTAGGGAGAGCAAATTTAACTTCAGAAAATACAAAATACTCCAATGGGCAGAATATATAGGCAGTCAATGTAAAGCTTAGCATTTAAACCTCTTTTGTTACATGAGCACTTATTACTTGATAAAGGTNTGAATAGGGGGAATGATTAGGGATTGTGATGGAAAATTCCTAAGAGGGAGTTTAGATGTAGGTAAGTATATTGTGGCATTTTATGTACATATGTGTACATGCACTTGTATGCCTAATACGTATTGAATAATTAATCACTTTTCAAAGTGGTTATGGGAATTAAATCATTTAATCTTTATAGCAACCTCATAACAAAGGTACAATTATCATATCCTTTTTTAAATAGGAAAATTGAAGAACAGAAAGTTTAAGAAAATGTTAACATTGACCCAGCATTAGGTGGCTGGACTAGCATATGAACCCAGATAGGATAGTTTCAGAATACTTGTAACCACTATGCTTCTCAATATGTATTTGAACGTGTTTTTCTCTGAGGGTATACAGATGTATGTGTATATGTGAGCAAATATATTCTGTACATATGTTTTTGTGAATATATCTAGTATGTATGGTTATTGATAAAACTTGGAACCTATAAAAGGACTTATAAATATTTTTTATTATATTATATATATAGGATTTATTATATATATAGTTTTTGTTGTGGC
>NW_007742754.1:5214-5542 GCF_000696425.1 Galeopterus variegatus
TGAAGAAAGCAAGTCAGTGGTAACACAAATTGACAAAAGTGAACAGATATGACAGTTTCTTTGTATGGTAGGAGTTAAAAAGGGATCTAGTGAAAATTAAGAAGATATTAACATTTTTCTATTTTACAAATGGTGGCTAAATATATTTTCAACAAATCAACTAATATGGTGAACATACAATAGAATTTGCTTTGAAAAGATATGAGAATGAGTGTAATTTCTAAACATTTGAATTTTAAAATTGCAGGTACGAAATTTATTTATCTGCCTTACTAAAGTTCTTTAATATAAAAACTTATTTCTCTCCTTTTAAGGAATCTGTCTGGTG